>NC_045549.1:9728867-9771367 GCF_009769535.1 Thamnophis elegans
TGGGCTTTCTGATTTTCCTTTGAAGACCTTTCCCTTCTCATCCAAGAAGCTTCTTCAGCTCTTCCGCACCATCCAGTCAGAGCTGAAGAAGCTTCTTGGATGAGAAGGGAAACGTCTTCAAGGAAAAAAAAAATCCAGAAAAGTCCAGTGGCCTTTTGAAAAAGCACCTTGGGGACTACATTTAAAGGCTAATTCTAGATTGGCATGGTGCCCTCTTAGTTTTGTACTCCTACAGGTAATATTGAGGGTCGTATTCTCTCTAGGCACAATGAGAATTTACCGTATTTTTCGGAGTATAAGACTTTTTCCCTCAAAAAAGAGGCTGAAAATCTGGGTGCGTCTTAGACACTGAATACAGCCTTTTTTGCCTCCCGAAACCCTGTCCCTTCACCAAAATGGTTGTGCATAGCTTTTAGGAGCCTTGCAGAGTGCTCCTGGGGTCTGGGGAGGGCAGAAAGAATGAGCAAAACATGACCCCCCACCCTCCAGGAGAACTCTGCAAGGCTCCTAAAGGCTATCCATGCCCTTTTTTGACAAAAAACGGGCCTGTTTTTGCGAAAAACGGCCCATTTCTTGCTCCTCCTCCTCCCCTCCGGAGCACTCTACAGTCTCCTAAAGGCTATTCATGCACTTTTTTTTGGGGTGGGGTGGGAAACGAGCACATTTTCGCAAAAAATGGGCTGTTTGGGGGAGGTTTGCAGAGTGCAAAAACTTGTTTTTTTTCAATTTGTCCTCTTCAAAACCTTGTTGCGTCTTATACTCCGGAGCGTCTTATACTCCGAAAAATACGGTATCTGTTGAATAAAATTCCGCACTGGTGACAGGAAGGGCATCTGGCCAGTAAACATTCAGCTCCCTTCAGTTGCCCAGACTCCACCCCGCAAGGGATTATGGAGCCATAAAAAGGAGATGATGGTGGTGATACAGGTAGATCTTGACTTATGATAACAATGGAGTCCAAAATTCCCGTCGTTAAGCAAGAATGCTGCCAAGTGCTTATTTGCGACAATAAACAATGCATGGATTCTGTATCTCTCACCCCTTGATAAAAAAACAAAATATAGTTTTAATGATGCAAAACTATGAAATCAGGACTACAGCTAGTCCTCGACTTATGACAATTGAGCCCCAAAACTCTTTCACTGTTGCTCAGTGAAACAGCCGCGTGAACTTTGCCCATTTTATGACCTTTCTTGCTCCAGTCGTTACGTGAGTCACTGAAGTTGTTAAGTGAACAACGTGGTTAAGTGAATCTGGCTTCTCCATTGACTTTGCTTGTCAGAAGTTCGCAAAAGGGGATTGCACAACCCCAGGACACTGCAACCGTCATAAATACGAATTGGTTGCCAAGCCTCTGAATTTTGACCGTGTGACCATGGAGATGCTGCAAAGGTTGTAACTGTGAAAAACGGTCATAAGTCATGGCACTAAATCAATGTTTGTAAGACTACCTGTAATTTGGAAACGGAGGCTCAGACTAGAAGATCTCCAAGGTCCCTTCTAATTCTGTGGTTATTTCAGACAAACGCTCGTCCAATCTCTTCTTAAAGACCTCCGCTGTTGGAGCACCCACTATTTCTGGAGGCAAGGAGTTCACTGATTAATTCTGTTAGGAAATTGCTCCTTAGTTCTAGGTTGCTTCTCTCCTTGATTAGTTTCCACCCATTGCTTCTTGTCCTGCCGTTAGGTGCTTTGGAGAATAGCTTGACTCCCTCTTCTTTGTGGCAACCCCTGAGATATTGGAAGACTGCTATCATGTCTCCCCTAGTCCTTCTTTTCATTAAACTAGACCATACCCAGTTCCTGCAACCGTTCTTCATATGTTTTAGCCTCCAGTTCCCTAATCCTCTTTCTTGCTCTTCTCTGCACTCTTTCTAGAGTCTCCACATCTTATTTTATATCATGGCGACCAACACTGGATGCAGTATTCTAAGTATGGTCCAGGGTGGGTTTCAAAATTTTTTGGAACCTCTTCTGTAGGTATAGCTGCTTTCTGGGTCCACTGGTGGAACTCTTCTAACCGGTTCGGTAGATTTGACAAACCAGTTCTACTGAACTGGTGCGAACCGGTAGAACCCATCTCTGGTGTGGTCTAACCAAGCCTTATAAAGTACTAACAACACTAGAGCCGAGGGGCGCAGTGGTTAATGCAGCACTGCAGGCTACTTCAGCTGACTGCAGTCCTGCAGTTCGGCTGTTCAAACCTAACAAAGTTCATCCCTGAGCGAACTGGCAGTAACAGAAGCTGGAACCCACCCCTGAACCTACATGTGTCTTCTTGGTGAAGAGGAACTAGCACTGGGAAGACACATGTGACCACCTTGGTGGTGGGGGGGAAGAGATCTTGTTCAGCTTTCAAGATAGTTTTAAAACTGGCTTGTTCGACATGATGTTGTCCAAATGGATTAATCTCATGAAAGCAAGGCTGGCTGGGATCTCGGTGAATTGTAATTAAATACATCTGAAGCGCTGAAAGTTGACAAAGAGTTAGTTTAGAAGCTGTGAGTAGGCTGTATCGGCTACTAACAAATGCTTATGTGTTTATTGAAATTTGAGCTAGCCTGTTATACAAATTAGCAGCTGCTCTGGAATTAGATTCTTCTGCCTCTCTTCCTTATTCGCTGTTTAAGGCAGCTTCTCGTGTATTAATTGTTCTTGCTCCATCTGGCTTATTGTCTATTATTGCATTGACTGGTGAGAGGCTCAAAGATTTGAAGAGTGCTTTTTTTAAAAATAAAAAATAAAATCCCTAACAATCATCTTTGTTGAGTTAGCCTTTTTGCCAGTCAGCTGGGATAAAGTAATTTTGATCTGATGAATATCATTCAGTTTATGCTTAAAGCTTCAGCTGTCAAGATCGGATAACGTAAAATAATTTCCCTAATTTTTTTCTTCTGGCAAGGAACAGAGTTTTCTTAGCATGAGGTTCTGTCATGGAAGAGAAATCTTCTGTTGTTCGCTAAACTAAAGCACAGAGGAATACTGAGTTATTGATGTAGTTCTGCGGGTGCTGAAGGATACAGGCAGTGCTCAACTTATAACCACAATGGAACCTAACATACTGTTGCTAAATGAGACAGTTAAGTGAATGTTGCCTCATTCTGTGATCTTCCTTGCCGCAGTTATTAAGTGAATCACTGCAGTTGTTAAGCTAGTAACAATGTTGTTTAGTAATTCTGGCTTTCGCATTGTCAGAAGCAGTGGTGGCATTCAGCCCCTTCTGTATGTCACCCTATTGAGCCATGTTTTTCTAAGCCGTGTGCAGGCGTGCAAGCCATGCGTGCAAAGAAAGTGCATGCGTGGAAAAACCGCGCAGATCCGTGGAAGGCACAAGTTTCGGTACATGGCGAATCGGTTGCAAAATGATGCAAAACCCTCTTTTGGTTAGGTGGTCACAAAACGTGACCTTCTAATGGATTTATGGTATAATTAGCTAGAGCAGTGTTTCTCAACCTTGGCTACTGAGATGTCTGGACCTTCAACTCCCAGAATTTCCCAGCCAGCGAATGCTGGCTGGGGAATTCTGGGAGTTGAAGTCCAGACATCTTCAAGTGGCCAGGTTGAGAAACCTGAGCTAGAGGAAAGGGGGGTTGGGGGGGGCGGGGAGCAGGAAAGCAAAAAAGAAAGGAGAGAGATCAACAAATTAATAACAACTACAAAACCGGAAAATGATTAAAAGATAGAAATACGAGACAGACTGTAGCGAATAAACAATAGGAAATAGATGCAAAAAAGAATCAAATGTAATAAAGGTTGTTATACGCAGAATACCGGTGTAGGAAGTTATCACCCAGCCCTCTCCCAGAAAAATGAAATATCCTAGGAAATATTGAAAAGGCTTGAATATTTCTCTGGATGTGAAAAGGAAGAAACATGTTTTAAAAGACAGAATAGCTCCCTGCAGCTTCCTGCCCATCCCCACTTTGATTGTTAATTATTTGAATCCCACCACTGTGGCAGAGGCACCACAGGCTGGTCCTTTGCTGTTTCCAGGGTGGCCCCACAAGCAGATATGCCCCCCACCCACCCCGGGGCCTTGAATTGGACACCCCTGAGATAGAGATTCTCATCATGGTTTTTTAGAATGATTCAAGCAAGTGTATTTAACTAAAGTATCTAGAATTCTTCATTGGCCAAGTGTGATTGGACACACAGGGAATTTGTCTTGGTGCATATTCTCTCAGTGTACATAAAAGATATATTTGTCAAGAATCATAAGGTACAACACTCAATGATGCTCGTAGGGTTCAAATAAGCTATCAAACCATATTAGGAAACAATCATTATACATCGTAAGGATACAAGCAACAAAATTACAGTCCTGCAGTCATAAGTGGGAAGAGGGTGGGAGGAATGATGAGAAGATTAATAGTAATGCAGTCTTAGTGAATAGTTTGACAGTGGTGAGGGAATTATTTGTTTAGCAGAGTGATGGCGTCCGGGGAAAAACTGTTTGTGTGTCTAGCTGTTCTAGTGCACTGCAGAGCCCTATAGTGTAGTTTTGAGGGTAGGAGTTGAAGGAGGATGCGAGGGGTCTGTAGATATTTTCACGGCCCTCTTTTTGACACGTGCAGTGCACAGGTCCTCGATGGAAGGCAGGTTGGTAGTAATTGCTTTTTTCTGCAGTCCTAATTATCCTCTGAAGCCTGTTAAAAATTAAAAATGTTCTTTCTCCAAAATGCACATATTAGCTGTCTTGTCATTTGCACCGTGGAAGAATCTTTGAATGAGAATGACTTCCAGGAGTGGTATCTGTGTTATATATACAAGATGGTGGTATTCTGCTTATGTAAACAATTATTTTTCACAGCCCTCTTTCTGACTCGTGGCAGTGTACAGGTCCTCAATGGGAGGCAGGTGGCAGCAATGGTTTTTTCTGCAGTTCTGATTATCCTCTGAAATCTGTGTCTGTCTTGTTGGGTTGCAGAACCAAACCAGACAGTTACGGGAGGTTCAGAAGACAGACTCAATGATTCCTCTGTAGAACAGAATCAGCAGCTCCTTGGGCAATTGAGCTTCCTGAGTTGGCGCCGAAAGAACATTCTTTGTTGTGCCTTTTTGATGACGTTTTTGATGTTAGGCGTCCATTTTAGGTCTTGAGATATAGTAGAACCTAGAAATTTGAAGTCTTTACTGTTGATTATTAATCTTAGTCAGGGATGGGCCACTGGCCCCTTTACGACCTGTGTACTTCAACTCCCAGAATTCCTGAGACGTGTTGGCTCAGGAATTCTGGAGTTGAGTACACAGATTATAAAGGGGCCATAGCTGGCCACCCCTGCTCTAGCATTTTCTTCCACGCACAGAGTATGCCTTCCCCCCCCACCCCCTTTAGTGGCTAGTCTTGATTGGAGTAGTAATTGTTGGGCCTGCCAGCAGTCAGTGGAGGTGGCAGCAGATTCGGACAGTGAGGAGGCTGGGGAGGAAGATGGGCCAGTCCTGGAGTCTGGGGAAGGCTCGGATGAGGGCTCTGTGTCGGAGGCAGAGAAGGGGGCCAGGGCCGTCTGACAGTTATCAGCTACCTTCGGAGTCAGACATCAGTGGGGCAGAAGAACAGCTGGAGCCTGTTCCCAGTGTGTGCATGCGCAGAGTTGCCAGACAAAGGGAACAGCTAAAGAACAGGGGTTGACTCGGGAGTAAGGCTACACAGGTGGACGATGAATGGCCCCTCCCAGAGGAAATAATAGAGGAGCGAAAGGGGAGTGGAGTTTGCAGGAGACAATCATTTGGCTTAATTGGTTTGTGACTCTCCGAGGCTCCTTGCCAAGTTTGCAGATATCGGCCTGGCAGCTCTCCAAGCCAGATGAGGTCTGTGACTGTAAATCCTCCCTTGAAAGACTTTGTTGGATGTGAATGAGCAGAATTCACAGTCACTTAACAAAAGAGTTTTTTGTTGGACAAGGAGTTTGCTTCTTGCTCTTGGGAAGCCTAGGTCAGAACAGTAATGAGACGAAAAAGAATTCGACAACCTATAATCTTAATTAATTGCATGGGATGATTTCACATTAAAAAAAACCAGCTTGTTTCTGCTGATAAGTACCATATGGTGGGTTTCCTGCTTCCTATAGGCAGAAGAAAAATTATTACCGGTTCAGGCATGTGCACAGTACAATATGCATGATAGCCTTATTAGCCTGGCCTCTGGCTGACCTTATTCCTTACCCAGCAAGGTGAAAACATGTGTCTGACGATAACTTGGTAAAGGAAAGTGGAGATTAAAAAGATCCAGAACGATCCTTTATAACAGTTGGGGTTTTTTAAGAAAGAAAAAAAAAAACTTGAAAAACCAAAGTCCTTTGCGTTCACATTACCTCCAGGGCTTCACATTAATAAAACGAGACACAATGATGAAGACTTCACATTCCAAAAGAGCTGCCTTGAAATTTATTAGGAGGCAAAGATTAAATATTTGAATTTCGAGAGGGGTTTTTCTTTTTTTTGGTGCCTTTGCACTTGATAGCCAGGTGGCTTGGAAGGAAATTCTTGCGGTGGCAAGCATCCAGCACTGAAAAGATAGAAGCCAGACTATGGGAAGGCAGGCTGCAAACGATGGGGAGAACAGAGCACATTTTCAACATGATTTCATCGCGATAGCAGCATTCCAATATTTGAGAGGCTACCACAAAGAAGAGGGTGGGGGGGGGGGGAGGTTGACCTATTTTCCAAGGACTTGTAGGCCTGACAAGAAACAATGGATAGAAACTAATCAAGGAGAGAACCAACCTGGAGCTAAGGAGAAACTTCCTGACAGCGAGAACAATTAATCAGTGGAACAACTTGCTTTCAGAAGTTGTGAATGCTCCAACATTGGAGTCTTTTAAGAAGAGGCTGATGGAGGGAAGATAGAAAATTGGAGGATGGTGGAAGATAGAGGTGTATGGAGAATGGAAGAGGTATATTGGGCTTTTATTTTCTGGGCATTGTCGACAAGAGGAATTGATCCAATTATTGTTTAATACTGTATGGTGTATACATGTGAGCGTATGAAAATGAAAATAAAATATACTAAACAGAAAAAAGAAGAGGCTGGACAACCACTTGTCTGGAATGGTTTAGGGCCGTGATGGCGAACCTATGGCATGCGTGCCAGAGGTGGCACGCAGAGCCATCTCTGTGGCCATGCGCGCCGTCACCAGCTGCTTTTCTGGTTTCCAGTGCGCATGTTAGCTGCTCTTCGCGGGTGTCAGAGCGCCCGAAAGTGGCCCGAAAACCAGCAACCCCCCCCCCCTGAAAAGTGATCTGAAAATGGCCTCAAAACAGGCATGCGTGCACGTTGGCCAGATGGTCTTTGGGTTTCTGGCACTCCAGCGCATGCGCATAGCAATAGCAATAGCAGTTAGACTTATATACCGCTTCATAGGGCTTTCAGCCCCTCTAAGCGGTTTACAGAGTCAGCATATCGCCCCCACAGTCTGGGTCCTCATTTCACCCACCTGGGAAGGATGGAAGGCTGAGTCAACCTTGAGCCGGTGAGATTTGAACCTCCGAACTGCAGATAGCAGTCAGCTGAAGTGGCCTGCAGTACTGCACTCTAACCACTGCGCCACCTCGGCATGCACGTGTGTTCCAGTTTGGGCGCTCGGTGCCAGAAAGGTTGGCCACCACTGATGTATGGGTGTGCAGGGGTTGGACTCGAAGAGCTATAAAGTCCCTTCCAACTGTGTATTCTGTTATTCCTTCCATTGGAGCAGGGGTGTCAAACTCAAGGCCAGGGAGCCAGGGAGCCGAGGTGGCGCAGTGGGTAGAGTGCAGTACTGCAGGCCACTTCAGCTGATTGCTAGTTCAGCAGTTCAGCGGTTCAAATCTCACCGGCTCAGGGTTGACTCAGCCTTCCATCCTTCCGAGGTGGGTGAAATGAGGACCCAGATTGTGGGGGCGATATGCTGACTCTGTAAACCGCTCAGAGAGGGCTGAAAGCCTATGAAGCGGTATATAAGTCTAACTGCTATTGCTATTAAATCTGACCCAAGGGGGTCGACCTGGAAATTTCAAAGGTGGGGCTTCTTGCGGCCAAAAACAAACTGCGTAGAGGTTCACACAAGGCCTGTTTTCTGCCTCCCCGGCCTCCAGCAGCGTTCTGCCAGCCAAAAACCAGCCGCACAGAGGCCTCTCCCCGCAGCCTGTTTTGGCCGGCAAAAGTGCTACGGGAGTCTGTCCCGTTTCCCCCCTCCTCCCTCCCCGCAGCCCGCAGAGGAGAACGACAATGCTGATCCAGCTTTTCGAAGAAATCCAGTTTGACATCCCTGCATTAGAGCCATGGTGGCGTAGTGGTTAGAACTCAGTACTGCACGTCTAACGCACTGCCGACTGCCACCGGTTCGATCCTAACCGGCTCAAGGTTGACTCAGCCTTCCATCCTTCCGAGGTCGGTAAAATGAGGACCCAGATTGTTGGGGGGGCGATATGTTGATTCTGTAAGCCGCTTGTAAAACACGGTGAAGCGGTATATGCATAAGTCTAAGTGCTGTTGCTATGAACGTTCAGGAAATAGCCAAGACATCCTACAATTTATATTTGCTTTTGGATATTTTCAAGCTTAAATTACGAGGAAGTAGTACATTTTATGAGTATTTCGGCGTGTTAGTTTTGGCGATTTCATAGTAATTTTCAGAGTTCAGAAAGTAAGAGCTGCCCAAAAGACATGTATTTCTCCATGTGCATTCACATCAGAAATGATGTAAGGTCTCCTGCTTGGGTGAGGGGGTTGGTCTAGATGACCTACAAGGTCCCTTCCATATCTGTTAATCTACCTGAAGCAATGCCGGAGGGGAATCACCTGAATAGCTGAATTGGACATCCAGTTATGAGGCCCCTGCTGTACCCCAATAAAAGCTTTACTTATAATTATGTAGATTGTACATATATATATGTTTACAAGTCTTCTGATCACATGCTAAATAATAATAATGATCATTAGCTAACTGCAGTCCTCTTTCACTTCTCTTTCCCAATTGACTCCTTGAAATAATGATTAAAACCTCAGTAAGCCTTTTGTGATAAAATTGAAAACTTCGATGTAACAACTAGCTCAGATATCAGGATTTTTGATAGCGTTTTTAACCCGGTTTAATTACCTGGCCTAGTTCATTAGTCTTTTACCTTCATCCCACAAGCCTTCTATAAGGTTAAACAAATCTGGAAACCTATTCTGTAATCTGTTCTTTTTTTCTTTTTAACCATTGAACCTGCTTTATGTCAGAAATGATGTAGCTTGCCAGTTAGTATCTTTCTGCCAGTGGAAAGCAGAGAATCTCTACTTATATATATATATGTTTTAAAAGTACATATTTCAGGTTAATTTCTTTTACAGAGCAAGAAGGTTTTCTGGTCTGAAATGTGATATATGCAATCTTTGCAAGTATGAATGCCTTCTTATGGCTATTCCAAGGACACGGTGGGCTCAGTGGCTAAGATGCTGAGCTTGTCGATCAGAAAGATCGGCAGTTCAGCGGTTCGAATCCCTAGGGCCGCGTAACGGAGTGAGCTCCCGTTGCTTGTCCCAGCTTCTGCCAGCCTAGCAGTTCGAAAGCATGTAAAAATGCAAGTAGAAAAATAGGAACCATTTTTAGTGGGAAGGTAACAGCGTTCTATGCGCCTTTGGCATTTAGTTATGCCGTTCACATGACCACAGAGACGTCTTCGGACAGCGCTGGCTCTTCGGCTTTGAAACTGAGATGAGCACTGCCCTCTAGAGTCGGGAACAACTAGCACATATGTGTGAGGGGAACTTTTACCTTTGCCTTTATGGCTACTGAAGGTTTAAAAATTAAGTTAAATGAATTCATTGATGTGACTTATTCATCCTTACAGCTAAGAGTGGAACATCCAGAGTAAACACTGAAAGATGATTAATGCTATCCTGGTCTGTTTATGGTAGTCCTCCACTTACTACCATTCTCTTAGCAGCGGTTCAGACAGCACAGAAAAAATGATTTACAACCTTTCCTTGCACTTACGACCATCGCAGCATCCCATGGTCACAGTGATGAAATTTTCGATGTTTGAATGCATGTATTTATAAAGGTTGCAGTGTTCCTGAGGTGATGTGATTGTCATTCATAAACAGCCCAGCTGGCTTCCAACAAACACAGTTAATCTGGTTTTGCTTAATGACTGTGTGATTCACTTAACAACTAAGCCCAAAAACAAGGATGATAAAATTGGGTGTGACTCATGTAAGGGCACCTTATTTAGCAACAGAAATCCTGGTCATAAACTGAGGACGGCCTATGTGGTATACCACTTGCACTCTCCCATTTTGTAGCCTGTTGCCCTAACCACTAAATCAGACTGGCTCTTTATACTAAACCGGGTTCGTTCGTAAGTGTCCTTGTCCGACACCGAATTGCTTTGGTGATAAATTAATTCGTGATCAGTCACAGGTGAGAGCCAGTTTGGGGCAGAGGCTAAGGCATCGAGTAGAAACTGGGAGCCTGGGAGTTCTAGTTCTACTGTAGGCAAAGCCAACTGGATTATCCTGGGCAGTGGTGTGTTGCCAATTTTTTCAATGCTGGTTTGGGCATGCTCCTGTGTGCGCTTTTGCACGCGCGCGACAGTTCTGAGCATGCACAAAAGCATCTGGGCGGTGGGCGGAGCCTCCCGCTGCTGCTACTAACAGTTCGCCCAATCTGGGCCTAACCGGGAGCTACTCACCTCTGGTCACTCTTTCTCTCGCAGCCGTAGGAAGCATGGAAGGGCAAATCAATTCCCAAAATCTTGCTAAGGAAACTGTAGGGATGAGGCAGTCTAGACCAGGGGAGTCAAACTCCAGGCTTACGGGCTGCATCGGGCCCGTAGGCTGCTTAAATCTGGCCCGCGAGGCTGGCCTGGAAATAGCAACGCACCGGCCCCTCTGCTAGCAAAAATGGGACGCGGGAGACTGTGTGCGGCCTGTTTTGGGCCTGGACGACCTCCTGCAGCACTCGGCCAAAACCAACTAGACCGGGGTGTCAAAGTGGATTTCTTTGAGGGCCGGATCAACATTGTAGTTCCCCGCCGGCTGGCCGAGTGGGGGCGATGGGACAGACGCCTCCTGCAGCATCCTGCCAGCCAAAATGGAATAACCCTACCACACACACCCCGGCCAGCCACAGAGAACCACAATGCCGATTTGGCCCTGGAAGAAATCCACTTTGACACTCCTGCTCCAGGCGATCCCTAGGAATCGACCCTTGACCCAAAGGCAACTTCTCACCCACTCTCCAAAATCATGGAAGGTAAATCTGTCTCAAGACTACTGGCAAGTTTCGTTCCTGAAGCCTTCCAGCACTTAATGTCTCAAGATGGCGATGAATAACAGGGCTCAAAGCTTTTATGCTGTGCGTTGGGATCTTTGGACTGGCTGTTTTGGAATATATATTGGAATACGTGGAATGCGAAGCTGATTCAGCGTTTTCCCAGCCATTGATCTCCGTAGATATGTTTGACTACCATCTGTTCTGGCTTCCAGCCTAATATTGCTAGTGGGACACTCTCTCTCTCTCTCATTCTCTCTCTCTCTCTCTCTCTCTCTCTCCCTCCCTCCCTCCCTCCCTCTCTCTCTCACACATACACAATAAAAATGCTTTCCAAAAATCTTAGCTGTTGATAATTCAAGGGCAACGATGCTGACTCCACAGCATCAACTTCTATTGCTTTTTCCATGTTTCATGTGAGTTACTCAAAAGCATATGTGTGTTAGCAGTCTCTGTGTGGAATAGATTATAAAGACCAGTGGTTGTTGTTAGTTGCGAAGTCATGCCCGACCCATCATGACCCCCATGGACAACGTTCCTCCAGGCCTTCCTGTCCTCTACCATCCTCCGGAGTCCATTTAAGCTCACGCCGACTGCTTCGGTGACTCCATCCAGCCACCTCCTTCTCTTCCCTTTCTTCTTTTGCCCTCCGTCTTTCCCAGCATGAGGCTCTTCTCCAGGGAGTCCTTCCTTCTCATTAGGTGGCCAAAGTACTTGAGTTCCATCTTCAGGATCTGGCCTTTTAAAGAGCAGCCAGGGTTGATCTCCTCTAGGACTGACCGCTTTGATCGCCTTGCAGTCCAAGGGACTCACAGGAGTCCCTTGGCTACTTTTAAGATGTGCCACAGGGGTGGGCTCCTGGGGGTTTGCAGGAATTCTGGTGAACCTCTAGCTAAGATTCTGTGTAGTTTGGAGAATTCCCAAATCCCACTTTTTGCTGGCCCTGCCCACCCCTCCCTTCCCCTCCCAGGAGTTCCCACATGGCCCATTTTACATGCACGTAAGTGCAGGGTGCGGGGAGGCTTGTGGAGGGTGAAAAACAGGCTTACCGGAAATTCAGGCCCGTTTCTGGCCTCCAGGGGGCCTCTGGAGCCCGGGGAGGCTATTTTTGCCCTCCCGGAAACTTGAGGAAAGCCCCCAGAGCCCGGGGAGACCAAAAATGCCCCCCCCCAGCCATGGTGCAGGAGGCCAACTAGGCCACGCCCACCGGATGTAAGGGCGATCTGGCTGCAACATCTGTCACCCCATTGATCGCCAGGGTTGATTCGGCTGATCTGGCTGGCTAGGCGGGTGTCCCCTTCCTCCCTCACCGCTCCATGTGCGTCCCTCCCGAAGCTGCGCGCTCGGTGGAAGAGCACGACCATCCCAGATTGAAGGAGTGTACCGATCTTCGATCAAAGGTATATGATAGCTGCGCTCCCCTTCTAGAACCTTCAAACAAGCTCAAGGCCACGCCCACCCAGCAGTTAAGTGGAGAGCCCCTTGCTAAAAAAATTTGAAGCCCATCCCTGGATGTGTGAACTTCAATTCCCAGAATTCCCCAGCCCAAATCCTCCCCCCCCCCCCAACACCTTCCTTAGAAGTTGAGCATGCTTTGGGTTGAGGACAGTTTGAATGTTATGGCACAATTTATCACGCTGAGACGGGAAAACATCCTGCTTCCGCTTCCCCTTCCACCATGCTCTCTCCAGATTTTATTTTTTCTTGCTCCCTGGTGCAATCTGTTCTGCTTTCCCCCCCCCCCCCCCTTCTCCCTGTGGCCTGTCAGGAGCGCTTCAAAAAAACAGGAATGGGTTGCTTCAGACATCTGCTATCTTTTTCTCATTGGTAAGAATGTCTTTAGATCCATGTGGGTCTGCGAGGCAGTCAGGCGAAGGAAGATGGGAGGCAGTCAGAGGTTATCCCATAACTTCAAAAGATGTCAGCTGGACACTCTGTAAGTACAGGTGGAGCCGTCAGCGGACGTATTTTCACCAGAGATGCTGCGCTGGTTACAACTCACATCACAGAAGCAGTCGAGAAATTTGGGTCTTTAGGACTTTTCGTGAAACCACCTGGAATTTGCACCCGGAGAACTTCTCCACTAAAACTCCACTAGCTGAACAACTTTATCACGGTCTCCAGCTGTTTTTGATGACAACTCTTTGACTGCTGTTCAAAAGTTATGCTCGTTTGGTCCCGTTTTTTTTTTTTTAGATCTGTCATTGGGGGAAGATAGTATTCCTTCACACATGGGCCTCATTTCCTAGATTTATATCTGGAGTTTGTTTATAAAATTCCACTCGTGGAAACCATAAGAATACGGTAGGGCTGTTGGTATCCTGAGATTCACAGCTTCGTTATATTTCTACGGTGTCATCCTATAATGTATGGGCTTCACACCCAATTTCTTTGCCGGGTGTGAGTTTTAATTTTGGACTCTCATGCGTTCCATGTGTCTCGTTGCGCTACTTTAAAGTTTCCGAGGACTGGCTTGAGTTGTTGTAAAAGTACATCAGCCTCTGCTGGTGTAGGAAGTTAAAACCCACCCCTCTCCTAGGAAATGAGATATTTTAGGAAATATTAAAAAGGCAGAATATTTCCCCTAAAAGGGAGACAGAAACTAAGCTCTCTGCCTTTGTCAATGGGCCATTAAGGCTTGAGCTAGTCTATTCTAGCCGATTACCTCTCTCAGACCAATTATATCGCACAGGTTAGGTCTCCTCCGGATTCCATCTTCCAGCCAATGCCGGCTGGCGACTCCCCGGGGGGAGAGCCTTCTCTGTTGCAGCTCCGGCCCTCTGGAACGAGCTCCCTGTTGAGATCCGGACCCTTACTACCCTCCCGGGCTTCCGCAAAGCCACCAAGTCCTGGCTGTTCCAGCAGGCTGGGGGGAAGCTGAGAAGCATCTACCTCCACGGAAATTGTGAATGTTGGTTTTGTTTTTAATATGTTGTCTTTGTCTCGTTTCCCCCCCTTTCCCTTGTCTTTTGTGAGCCGCCCGGAGTCCTCCGGGAGTGGGTGGCATACAAGACAAATAAATAAATAAATAAAATAAATAATAAATAAAATATTCTACACATCAACCTCCTTCAGGCAGAGCCATAATAGGAATCCCAAAGCCCTTTCATTACATCATCACCCAGCAAGGCTCAACCAAGCCTGGGACTCAAAAGACAACCTACATGGTTACCCCTGCATGGCCCCATGGGAGTCTGACAACCAATCAGAATACAAACTCAAATTCAAAAGCCCAGAGAGGGCATAAAACCCAGGGACTCTCAGCTTCTCTGCCCTTTTTCTTCTTTCCCTACGACAGCGATGGTGAACCTTTTTGGGCTCGTGTGCCCGAAGTGGGGGGCACCGCATCGGGGTCGTGTGCGGGTGTGCCGCACCCATGATGCAATGTGTGACCCCCCAGTGCACATGCACGCCCTACAGGCGCTCTCCCCCATTTTTTGCATGTTCTTTTCCCCCTCCCCAAGCTCCAGGGGCTTTATAGGAGCCTGGGGAGGGCGAAAACAGCCTCCCCGGACGCCCTCTGGAGGCTTCAGGGACCTTCAGGAGGCTTCCCTGAAGCCTTCGGAGCAGTCAAAACGACCCTCCAAGCAAACCGGAAGTCCGTTCCTGAACTTCCGGTTTGCCCATAGGGCTGTTTTTTTTGCGCTCTGGAGGTTTCAGGGAAGCTCATGAAGCCTCCTGAGGGCCTCGGGGACGGGGGCAAGCTCTTTTCGCCCTCCCCAATTTCCTATAAAAGCCTCCGGAGCCTGGGGAGGGCGAAAAATGGCTTTAAAAAAGGATGAACTCAGCTGGCCATCGCGTGCATGCGGGAGACGCATGCATGGGCTGGTGTGGGGGTCACGTGCACATATATGCAGGATATGGGAGACTGCAGGTGGCCGTGGGACGCCCACTCCGATGTTCCGTTTTTGGTTTCAGGAGGCTTTAGGGAGGCCTGCTAGGCCCAAAATTGGGAATGGTGGGGTGTTGCACACATGCACAGGGGGAGCGCGGGGGGGGGGTGTCACGTGCATATGGTGGAAGCACTGGAGGGGTCATGTATGAATGCACTGGGAGGGCGGGGCGCATTGCATTGTCTGTGTGGGCATGTGTGTATGTGCTGTTGCGAGCATGTGAATTTGGCACATGAGGACAAAAAGGTTAGCCATCCCTGGTATAGGATCTCCTGCCCGAGCAGGGGGTTGGACTAGAAGACCTCCAAGGTCCCTTCCAACTCTGTTATTCTGTTCTGTTATTCTACGTTTTCTCTATCATCTCTGAGTTTGCTCTTATCCTAATTTTCTTTTTTTTAAAAAATTGCGTTTAATCTTCAGATGTTGGGCCCCCCGAAATTGCCACAAGCCACTGAGTTGCACCCAGGCATAATAAGCCTCTGTAGAAATGGAAGAAATACTTTGTCTAATTAATTGAATGAATTAGACAAAAGTAGCCTTGAGCCCTGAGGTCAGCCAACTCTGTGGAAAAGCCCTTTCACCTGCCTGATTGAAAACCGAGCTGAATGTTGCTTCATGCTTGCCTGAATGAAAACCCTTCTCTGGGATATTAAAGATGGAGGCAAACGCAGGTGTGTATCTCCTGCCTCGCCATCATTTGCATAACAGGGTCTTGATCGTTGAAACAGAGGATGGCCAGTCATCCAAGCATGAAGAGATAAGAGGCCTTGTGGCGAAGTGTATACTCACTTAAGCCCCCCACTTAGAAGTGCTGTGTTCATTCATTGTTACTAACTGCACCATCTGTTAAATTGCACAGGTATGTGGTTTTCTTCCGCCCGCTTGCCTGGCCAACGTAGTTATTTAAGTGAAGCTCTGGGCAGCCTAAACTTTTGTCTAAACCCTCTGGCAGCTGAAACAACAAACCTTCACTTGTGTTGACCACGATCCAAACAAGATGGGGGATTGTTTAGGTCTCGTGATATTTGCAGCGTGGATCTTCATTTGTGGTCCAGCAGCGGGAGAAACGATCCACCTGCGCCCTTTCAATCATAAAGCTGAGACCATTAGGAGCACCTTGCAGAAATTCATTATGCAGAAATTCCAAATTAAAAAAAGATATCATCCCCCCCCCACCTCCGAAGATAATTATCAGTTTGAAGACCGCCATTTAATGAGGGACACACCCCTTGCTCAGGTCAGAGGTGGTTCCAAGTTTTAAGTAAGCTTTGTTATTAAGAAAATAAATTCTTTGTTTTGTGTTTTGCACCCTAGAAAGATTAGAGAGTAAGTCTTGACAGTCATCCAGGGGCTTGGATACAGCTGTTACGTTCTGCAGTTTTCTCTTCCCGTAGCTGGGCATATCCAGTTTGTTCCAATTTTTCCCCTCTGAATTTTATTTCCAGTGATTTGATCTATCTTGTTGCCCTTTGTCAAATTTTTTTTTTTTTTTTTTTTGCTTCGATCCTGGTTACACATGGTGCCCGGAATTGGACTTTTTTTGTTTGAGATGGAATCTGACCAAGAATCTAATAGAATACTGATTTCTTCTGTTGATGCAGCCTGATAGTTAATTTGCCTTTTCTTGCTGCCAAATTTGTATTTGTATTTGTATTTTATTATTTGTATGCCGCCCTTCTCTGGGAGGACTCAGGGTGGCGAACAATTCAAGGGGGAAAAAGGGGAACATAAAAAGACAAAATACAAATAATAAAAGTAGACAACAGTCGCACAACCATACATGTCGAGAGGGGAGGGAACTCATCACCCCCAAATCACCTTGCTGGCTCATATTTAATTATTTGTTGTTGTTCTTTGTTGCGAAGTCATGTCCGATGCATCGCAACCCCATGGACAACGTTCCTCCAGGCCTTCCTGTCCTCTACCATCCTCTGGAGTCCATTGAAGGTCACATCTACTGCTTCAGTGACTCCATCCAGCCACCTCCTTCTCTGTCGTCCCCTTCTTATTTTACCCCCAATCTTTCCCAGCATGAGGCTCTTCTCCAGGGAGTCCTTCCTTCTCATTAGGTGGCCAAAGTATTTGAGTTCCGTCTCTAGGATCTGGCCTGCCTAGCCTCCCTCTCTGCCTCTGGCGCGCAGCCCTCATCTGAGCTTTCCTCAGCCCCCAGGACTGGCCCAGGGGTGGGTTCCAGCAGGCACTACTTCCAGTTCGGTCATGGGTGTGTTGCACTTCCATGTGCTCTTGATGCGTGCTATGCGCGCAGGCACAGTGCAATAAAAATTGTTCTGCACATGCACAGAAACAAAAACCAAGTTATCTCCGCCTACAGCACCGCCCAGAGAACCAATTCAGGGTTGTGACAGGCCTGGGTCGCTGCTGGTTCCAGCAACCCAGGCCGCCAATTACTACCGGTTCGGCTGAACCAGTCCAAACTGGTAGGACTGGCGGGCCAGTCCGGTTCTCCCCAACATCCTCATTGTTTGACTCTGCTGCCAGCTCTGCTGGCTGCTGATGGGACACAACAGAAGGATGTAAAAAGGGACAAAATGCATTTAACAAATGACTCATTTAGCAACATAAATTTTGGGGTCAATTGTGGTCGTAAGTTGAGGACTACTGTACAACCAGTGGCTTACTTTCCCCAGTTTTTAACTTTGCTTCCCAGCACGTTTCTTTTTTCAGCTTTCTCTGCAAATTAAGAGAGGGGAAAAACTCTTTCCCCCCCACTAATTTGCAGTCAGCAAGACAAACATTTCAGGTACATATTATCCAAGGAACATCTTGTGCTAAAAGAGAGAATGCCAAGATGCAAAAGTTAGGTTTTGTTTTTCTTCAAATCTCTTAGAAGTAATTTTTGTGCCTTTTCTAAAGGAAAGTTCGCTGTTTGTTTGCATAGCCTATTAGAAAAACTTCCATTCAAATCAAAATTTGAAAATTGCTTAATTATTACTTTTTACCAAGTCTTTCATCTACTGCTCATCGGTATATGATGCATTGAGTCTTTTAGTTGTAAAGGGATATTGTATCTTGTGTAGCAAAAGTGTGTGATAATATAACAGATATTTTCCGTCCCCCCAAAAAACTAGACTAATATTATGACTTGATCTAAAGATGTTTATTTTCAAAAGGGCCTCTTGTACAGTGTGATCCAAGGTTCATATACTTTTGATCTCTATATTTTTTAGATTTTGCTTAGTTATTTCTCTCAGACTGCTGAGAAAGTATATATTTATAGCACTAAGACTCTCCAAACCACAACCCAATTTATTATTATTATTTTTTAAAAGTGTGCTTCAAAGCTGAGAAAGCTTTAACAGTGGCCAGGAAAAAAACCCCTGAAGGTGACCTACTGGGGTATGGCAGAATGTCAATTTTGGTACCTTAAGATAAACTCTTTGAAATATCACCTTTTAACCTACCTATCGAAATGTGGTTCACCGACAAAAGGGCGACCGAAAAAAGCACGCCCAACTAAACCGTGGTGACAAAACCGCAAGGTCTAAACCACGCCGACGAATGAGCGCTGAAGCGCACTGACAACAGCGCGCCGACAGAAGCACGCTCTAAACCTAACCCTAACCCTAATCCTAACCCTAACCCTAAATCTAACCCTAAACCTAACCCTAACCCTAATCCTAATCCTAAACCTGACCCTGACCCTGACCCTGACCCTAATCCTAACCCTTACCTTACCTTAAATCACGCTTCTGTCGGCGCGCTGTTGTCGGCGCGTTGATGACGTCGCGGTTTTGTCACCGCGGTGGTGTCGGCGCGCTTTTGTTGGGTCACGTCAAAATGTTACAAAGAAATTAGATTCAGTTCTGGGAAACGATTAATGATCAGAATGTTGATGTCACTTCCTGTTTTGTTATATTTTGGTTTTTTATTTTAATTTAATAATTTAATTGAAGACAGATAGACAGACAGACAGACAGATAGCTATATCTATATAGATATAGATATAGATAGATAGAGATAGAGATAGAGATAGAGATAGAGATAGAGATAGAGATAGAGATAGAGATAGAGAGAGAGAGAGAGAGAGAGATAGAGATAGAGATAGATGTAGTTAAGGTAAAGGTTCCCCTCGCACATATGTTCTAGTCATTACTGACTCTAGGGGGCCGTGCTCATCTCTGTTTCAAAGCCAAAGAGCCAGCGCTGTCCATAGACGTCTCCGTGGTCATGTGGCCGGCATGACTAAACACCAAAGGCGCACAGAACGCTGTTACTTTCCCACCAAAGGTGGTTCCTATTTTTCTACTTGCATTTTTTACATGCTTTCCAACTGCTAAGTTGGCAGAACCTGGGACAAGTAACGGGAGCTCACTCTGTTACATGGCGCTAGGGATTCAAACCGCCGAACTGCCGACTTTCTGACCAGCAAGCTCAGAGTCTTAACTACTGAGCCACCACATCCATATAGATATAGATTTCTTTATTGGCCAAGTGTGATTGGACACACAAGGTGCATATGCTCCCAGTGTACACAAAAGAAAAGATGCATTCGTCACGAATCATAATGGAGCCGAGGTGGTGCAGTGGTTAAATGTAGCACTGCAGGCTACTTCAGCTGACTGCAGTTCTGCAGTTCGGCTGTTCAAATCTCACCCGCTCAGGGTTGACTCAACCTTCCATCCTTCTGAGGTGGGTAAAATGAGGACCCGAATTGTTGTTGGGGGCAAGAGGCTGACTCTGTAAACCGCTTAGAGAGGGCTGAAAGCCCTATGAAGTGGTATATAAGTCTAACTGCTATTGCTATTGCTATTGCTATAAGGTACAACGCTTAATGATAGTCATAGGGTACAAATAAGCAATCAAATCATACTAGGAAACAATCAATATAAATCGTAAGGATACAAGCAACAAAGTTACAGTCCTGCAGTCATAAGTGGGAGGAGATGGGTGATAAGAACCAGGAGAAGATTAATGGTAAGAGTAATGCAGACTTAGTGAACAGTTTGACAGTGTTGAGGGAATTGTTTGTTTAGCAGAGTGATGGCGTTCGGGGAAAAAAAAACTGTCCTTGTGTCTAGTTGTTCTGGTGTGCAGTGCTCTGTAGTGTATATTTTGAGGGTAGGAGTTGAAACAATTTACGTCCAGGATGAGTGTTTAGAGTGTTTAGAGTGTTTATTATAATTTATAGGCCGCCCTTTTCCCTGAGGGGACTCAGGGCGGCTTACAAAACACGGGAAAGGGGGGTACAAAGACAAAAAACATAAGACAATACATAATATTAAAAATAAAGCACAACATTCATTCATCATTCGGGAGGGGACAAACTAAGATTTTTATCCCCAGGCCTGACGGGATAGCCAGATCTTAAGGGCCGTGCGGAAGGCCTGGGCGGTGGTGAGGGTGCGGATCTCCACGGGGAGATTGTTCCATAGCGTCGGAGCTGCGACTGAGAAGGCTCTCCTCCGCGTAGTCGCCAGTCGGCACTGACTGGCGGATGGAATTCGGAGGAGGCCAGCTCTATGCGATCTGATGGGACGCAGGGAGGTAATTGGCAGAAGGCGGTCTCTCAAATAGCCAGATCCACTACCATGGAGCGCTTTGTGAGTGGTAAGTAGGACCTTGAAGTGCACCCGGAGATCAACAGGTAGCCAGCGCAGCTCACGGAGGATCGGTGTTATGTGGGCGAACCGTGGTGCGCCCACGATCACTCGCGCGGCCGCATTCTGGACTAGCTGAAGTCGCCGGATGCTCTTCAAGGGCAGCCCCATGTAGAGCACATTGCAGTATTCCAGCCTGGAGATCACAAGGGCTCGAGTGACTGTTGTGAGGGCCTCCCGGTTCAGGTAGGGCCGCAACTGGCGCATCAGGTGAACCTGAGCAAATGCCCCCCTGGTCACAGCTGACAAATGATGGTCAAAACTCAGCTGTGGGTCCAGGAGGACTCCCAAGTTGCGGACCCTGTCTGAGGGGTATAAATTTTGTCCCCCCAGCCTGATTGATGGAACATTAGCCAAATTATTGGGAGGAAAACACAACAGCCACTCGGTCTTTTCTGGGTTGAGCACCAGTTTGTTAGCTCTCATCCAGTCTTTAACAGCCTCAAGGCCCCGGTTCATCACTTCCACCGCTTCATTGAGTTGGCACGGGGCGGACAGATACAACTGTGTATCGTCCGCATATTGATGGTATTTTATCCCGTGCCTCCGAATGATCTCGCCCAGCGGTTTCATGTATATGTTAAATAGTAGGGGGGATAAGACCGAGCCCTGCGGCACCCCATAAGTAAGGGGCCTCGGGGACGATCTCTGCCCCCCCACCAACACTGACTGCGACCTGTCCGAGAGGTAGGAGGAGAACCACTGCAAAACAGTGCCGCCCACCCCCACCTCCCGCAGTCGTCGCAGAAGGATACCATGGTCGATGGTATTGAAAGCCGCTGAGAGGTCAAGGAGAACCAGGATGGACGCATAGCCTCCATCTCTGGCTCTCCAGAGATCATCGGTCAATGCGACCAAAGCGGTTTCTGTGCTGTAACCGGGCCTGAAGCCAGACTGGAAGGGGTCAAGATAGTTAGCTTCCTCCAAGGTACGCTGAAGCTGGAAGGCCACCACCTTCTCAACAACCTTCCCCACAAAGGGGAGGTTGGAGACTGGACGGTAGTTATTAAGAACTGCTGGATCCAAGGACGGTTTCTTCAGGAGGGGTCTCACCACCACCGCCTTCAGCGCGGTGGGGAGATGCCCCTCCCGAAGAGAGGCGGTAACAACCGCCTGGATCCAGCCTCGTGTCACCTCACTGCTGTTGGCAACCAGCCAGGAGGGACACGGGTCCAGTATACAGGTGGAGGCGCTCACAGCTCGCATAGCCTTGTCCACATCCCCGGAGGCAACATCCTGAAACTCAACCCAGAGATGGTCTGCCAAATCATTCCCTTGTGTCTCGGCTGGATCTGCAAGAGTGGAGTCCAGGTCCGATCGAAACCGAGCAACTTTGTCCGCCAAGAACTGTACATACTCCTCAGCCTTACCCTGTAAGGGGTTCTCCATCTCCCTCCTATTTAGGAGGGAGCGGGTTATCCTAAACAGGGCAGCTGGGCGGGACTCGGTGGACGCTACCAAGGAGGCAATGTGTGATCTTTTGGCTGTTCTTAGAGCCCGAATGTACTCCTTGGTGCAAGCTGTCAACAGTGCCCGGCTCGACTTGGACCTATCGGACCTCCACAGGTGCTCTAGGCGTCTCCTCCGGCGCTTTATCTCACGGAGCTCCTCGGTGAACCAAGGAGGCCTCCGTGGGCCGCTGACCCGGAGGGGCCGTAGTGGCGCAATCCGGTTCAGAGACTCTGATGCTGCCGAGTGCCAGGCCGCAGCAAGAGTCTCCACCGAACTGTGGGCGAGAGCATCTGGAATAACCCCAAGCTCCGTCTGGAACCTTACTGGGTCCATAAGTCGCCTGGGGTGGAACCACCTGGTCGGTTCCTCCTCCCTACGGTGGGGGTTTGGCCTCCGGAAGTCTAGCCTCAGTAGGCAGTGGTCTGACCACGACAGGGGATGAGAGGGGTCTGTAGATATTTTCACGGCCCTCTTTTTGACTCGTGCAGTGCACAGGTCCTCGATGGAAGGCAGAGGTTGGCAGTAATTGTTTTTTCTGCAGTTCTAATTATCCTCTGAAGTCTGTTAAAAATTAAAAATGTTCTTTCTCCAAAATCCACATATTAGCCGTCTTGTCATTTAGTATCTTTGAATGAGAATGACTTCCAGGAGTGGTATCTGTGTTATATACAACGATGGTGGTATTCTGCTTTATGTAACAATTATTTTTCTGAATCGTGCCAAATTGCTAACCCAACATTCTGTTTCCAGTAACAGTAAGTCAACATTTTGTGGTTTGGCAGCTCCACTGTCAGAGGGGAAGTGAACATGGAAAACAGTTTCCCCTTATTATTTATATCCAGTTATAGCAGCATTAAGGTAAAAGGTTCCCCTTGCAGAAATGTGCTAGTCGTTTCCGTCTCTAGGGGGTGGTGCTCATCTTCTGTTTCAAAGCCGAAGAGCCAGCGCTGTCCGAAGATGTCTCTGTGTTCATGTGGCTGGCATGACTCAACACATGGAACGCTGTTACCTTCCCACCAAAGGTGGTCCCTATTTTTCTACTTGCCTTTTTACATACTTTCGAACTGCTAGGTTGGCAGAAGCTGGGACAAATAATGGGAGCTCACCCCATTACACGGGACTAGGGATTCGAACCACCGAACTGCCGACCTTTCTGATCGACAAGCTCAGCGTTTTAGCCACTGAACCACCGCGTCCCTAGATAGATAGATGGATGGATGGATGGATGGATGGATGGATGGATGGATGGATGGATGGAGAAAATGAAGCCGAGGTGGCGCAGTGGTTAGAGTGCAGTACTGCAGGCCACTTCAGCTGACTGCTATCTGCAGTTCGGCGGTTCAAATCTCACCGGCTCAAGGTTGACTCAGCCTTCCATCCTTCCGAGGTGGGTGAAATGAGGACCCAGACTGTGGGGGCAATTTGCTGACTCAATTTGCTAAAAAATCTGTAAACCGCTTAGAGAGGGCTGAAAACCGATGAAGCGGTATATAAGTCTAATAAATAAATAAATAAATGTGGAGCTGGCCACGCCCATCCTGGCCATGCCGCCCCAAGGTCAAACACAACCCTGATGCAGCCCTCAACGAAGTCAAGTTTGACACCCCTGTTCTAGGACACTTGATGATCTATTAAGTCCCTTCCAAAATCGTTCCTTCTAAGATTCTATGTAAGTCCGGAAAATGGCTCAGTCAGTGGTTTTGAAGAACTTCTCTGAAAGGTGTGGGAAACGGCAGGAGGACTTCGTACAGGTAGTCTTACGGCCAAAAATTTATGTTGCTAAGCGAGACATTCGTTAAGTGAGTTTTGCCCCATTTTACGAACCTGTCTTGTCCCAGCAGCTAAGTGAATCTCCGCAGTTGTTAGTGTTAGGGTTGTTGGGGGCGATATGCTGACTCTGTAAACCGCTTAGAGAGGCCTATGAAGCGGTATATAAGTCTAACTGCTATTGCTATTGCTAGAGAGAAAATGAGAGAGAGAGAGAGAGAGAGAGAGAGAGAGAGAGAGAGAGAGAGAGAGAGAGAGAGAGACGATAGCAATAGCAATAGCAGTTAGACTTATATACCGCTTCATAGGGCTTTCAGCCCTCTCTAAGCAGTTTACAGAGTCAGCATATTGCCCCCAACAACAATCCGGGTCCTCATTTTACCCACCTCGGAAGGATGGAAGGCTGAGTCAACCTTGAGCCGGTGGGATTTGAACAGCCGAACTGCAGCACTGCAGTCAGCTGAAGTAGCCTGCAGTGCTGCATTTAACCACTGCGCCACCTCGGCTCTCACGCCAAGAGAGTCAGAGACAGTGAGACAAGAGAGAGAGACTGGTGATATTTGCTTTAAAGAACTTTTCTTTTTTCCCTTTTTCCTCTCTTTATTTGCACGGAAGAAGAATAAAAAAAAAATAGCCCTCCTCCCTTAAAAGCAAACAATGTGGCTGTAGCACTTCCTTTTTTAAAAAAATGAAGTTAGCCTAGAGTTGATAAAGTAACCTTTTTTGCTGTTAGCTTGCTGTTAACTGTTTGTAAGGCGGTTGCCAATATTATGCCAGGTGTCGATTTCTCCTTGTCAGCCAAAATCTCTGATCACCATGGAAACCACTCAAACAAAAAGAACATAAGCAGCTAAAGTATTTTGAAAAATAAAAAAGAGAGAGAGGGAGAGAGAAAAATAATACCAGCCCTGATTTCTTAAGAGTTTTACGTACCTGTAGTTGTAAGTGTAGCTTTTTTACAAAAAAAAGAAGAGAAAGAGATCCTTGCCGCTACCTAGGATCGAAATAGAATTACTGGAATGCAACCTTAGCTGAAGCAGGATGGGATAGATAGAGAGAGACCGCCTACTGCCAATCACCTCCACTCCACCAATTAGATCCCACAGATTAGGCC
The DNA here is from genome assembly GCF_009769535.1 of Thamnophis elegans. Lineage (NCBI taxonomy): Eukaryota > Metazoa > Chordata > Lepidosauria > Squamata > Natricidae > Thamnophis > Thamnophis elegans. Next base: position 9,753,946 of record NC_045549.1, read on the forward strand.
TCCTCCGAGTTCCATCAGCCAGTCAATGTCGACTGGCAACCACGCGGAGGAGAGCCTTCTCTGTGGCAGCTCCGACCCTATGGAACGAACTCCCCGTGGAGATTCGTACCCTCACCACCCTCCAGACCTTCCGCATAGCCCTTAAAACCTGGCTGTCCCGACAGGCCTGGGGCTAAAGACCTTAACCCTTCCCGAATAGTATGAATGTTGTGCTTTTAATGATGTATTGTCTTATATGTAACTTGGTTTGTCCTCCCCTCCCCCTGAACTGTGAGCCGCCCTGAGTCCCCCCAGGGAAAAGGGCGGCATACAAATAAAGTATCTTATCTTATCTTATAAGCAAATGATGACTAAGCTTACCCAGGTGCTGCTGGGGTGTGGCGGGACTGCATGCAAAACCACCGTGCTATATAGATAACAGGACAAACCTTGTGTTAGTTTGCTATGAAAACGCCCGTTAGGCACAGTGACAAAGGTAAAACGTTTAGGGCAGTTATGGCTAACCTTTTTTGGATCGTGTGCCAAAAGCGGGGGGGGGGAGCGCAGAGACATTCTAGGAGCCTGGGAAGGGTGAAAACAGCCCCTCCCGCCCCTCCCGGAGGCTTCAGGAGGAAGAAAAACTCAGTTTATGGAGATTCATCCAGGTCATGATTGTCCCAAAGATGTTTTTTTTTTTCAAAGGTGCCAATTATCAATGACTCTCTAAAAGGATGCAAAGGACCCAGTGGTGAGATTCAAATAATTTAACAACCGGTTCTCTGCCCTGATGACTAGCTGGGTAGGTGGGGACCAGTGGTCATGTGACCGTGTGGGCGTGGCCAACTCAACATCACTCACATCGATGGGCGCTTCGCCTTAGCTGTGACAATGTAATAAGGGTTAACCAGAGAGGCAGTTTCTGTAAGCAGGGTAATAAAGATTTGGATAGAAACAACACCCAGAATGTTTCCTTCCTGCCTTCTTTACAGGATGAGCTCTGTAAAGTGGGGGGTAGGGAGAAACAAAATGAGATTTCTTCCAACAACCGGTTCTCCAGACTGCTTAGAAAGTTAAGAGCCAGTTCTCCCGAATAGGTGCGAACCGGCTGAATCTCACCACTGAAAGGACCATAAATACTTTCAATCCTCACCATCCAGTCGGAGCTGAAGAAGCTTCTTGGATGAGAAGTGAAACTTCTTCAAAAGAAAAAATAAAACCCAAGAAAGTCTAGTTGCCTCCTGAAAAAGCACCTTTGGGATATCCATTCAGTCGTGTCCTACTCTTGCTGACTTTCTAGGCCTGGTCTCTCCACATCTTCTGATCTTCCACTGCTTCTCTGTGTTGTTCTATGCCATTGACGGCTAAACTTTTGGTTGTTGCGTGCCCACACCCATAATGCAATGCACATGCTACACACACATCCGTGTGCCCCGACCCTTGTGCATGCATGCACAACCTCATGCTCCCCCACTCCCCCATGCATGCGCACATGACACCCCCCCCCCACTCCCTGCAGCCTCCTGGGAGCCAAAACAGGTTGTGGGGGGGGGGGGCTGCAGGCCCCCATGCCCCATTTTGGGCCTAGTAAGTCTCCCTGCAGCCTCCTGGGAGCAAAAGCAGGGTGACCCGATCAGTTGTTTTCTAAATGCAGCTTACAAAAATCTTACTTAGAAGAAATAGGAATGGAGTTTATTAATCCGGCATATCTGTGGTGAAATTCATTTTTTTTTACTACCGGTTCTGTGGGTGTTGCTTGGTGGGCGTGCTTTGATGGCCATGGCAGGGGAAGGATATTGCAAAATCTCTATTCCTACTTCACTCTGGGGCCAGCCAGAGGTGTTATTTGCCAGTTCTCCTAACTATCCAAAATCTCTGCTACCGGTTCTCCAGAACCTGTCAGAACCTGCTGGATTTCACTCCTGAAGCATATGTAGAAAAGCCCTTTTAATCAATGGAGCCACATATTACGCTGTTCTGACATCCCCTCCGTACGCTGAGGCACTCCAAGACAAGATTACTGCTAGACAATTTCATGACCCGTCAAAACCGCGGTAGACAAAACCGCGCTCGACGAAAGCGCGTACCTGACGTCATCAGCAGCGCGATGAAAAAAATTAAAAATAAATTAAATTGAAATTAAAATAAAATTAAAGCAAGCCGATTCACATAAAGGTAAGGGTTAGGTTTAGGGTTAGGGTTAGGGTTAGGTTAAGGGTTAGGGTTAGGTTTAGGGTTATGTTAAGCGTTAGGGTTAGGTTTAGCGTTAGGTTAAGTGTTAGCGTTAGGTTTAGCGTTAGGTTAAGGGTTAGGTTTAGGGTTAGGTTAAGGGTTAGGTTTAGGGTTAGGTTTGGGGGGGTTAGGGTAAGGTTTTTGCTTTAATTTTAAATTTACCACTCACAGCGCGATGTTTTCGTCGCGCTGTGATGACGTCACGTACACGCTTTCGTCGAGCGCGCTTTTGTCTACCGCGGTTTTGTGGTGGAACCGACAATTTATTCACAGTAAATTAACACACCGACAAGACTTTGGCAGCAATCCAGACTTCCAAGATAAGAAATACACTCGAGAGCTTCTCCAGCGTTGGTATATTAGTTGAATCCTGCAAACAGCCTCCTCCCAAAGTCTCTCCTTATATACTCTCTTGGGAGGAGCCTAATTACAACCACCTGAGTCCAATTATCTTCTGTATCTGCATAGTTGCTGTCGGTGCTTATCCAGGACCAACTCCATTAGCTCCTCCCCACTGCTCCAAGGCTAGACCTCTTCACCACTGCTCCAGGGCCTGACGTCATGGGCACACTCCCTTTGGCTTTCACCGCTGCTCCATGACTCAGGTGCCTCCTGGTGACCAACCAGCCTCTCTGGTCCCTGCTCAGAGTCTGAACCCTGTCCAGGGTCCTCCACATCTTCCAGAGCCGACTCATAGGGCCCATCGCTATCGGAGTCTGTTGGCAGCTCCAACGGCTCCTGCTGGGCCACAACATTACACTAAGCATTTATTGTTTTAATCATGATGTTTGACTAAGCCACAGTTAGCTGAGTTCACATAGAAACCTTAACGGCTAGGCATATGCCAGAAACAATTATTTTTCATCTTTTAATGACCCTGTAATCCCTTGCATCGCGGTGGAGTCGGGGCAACGGAATGGAGCTGAGTGTTTACTGGACGGATGCCCTTCCTGTCACCAATGCAAAGTTCGCAGCAGATATATACTCATTGTGCCTAGAGAAAGAGATCCTTGCCGCTACCTAGGATCGAACTCACAGCCTCCTGATTGTGAGGCGAGAGGCAATAGGAAAACCAAATTTGTTAACAGTCTGCAATCCTGGCATCCATACGTCTTCTGTCAAGAAATGTTCATCAAATTCTCTTTTTTTTCAGGAGGTGTTTGGCTCAAGAAAAAAGCAAGATAAACACCGTTTTTCTGTTGTTGTTTTTTTCATTTCTAGAACTTTGTCAAGTGCTGGGAAAGAGCTGAAAGATAATTTTCTGAAGGCCTTGGCAGAGAGAGAAGAAGCCAACCGTAATGGGAAAATGTCTGTGAGTAAAACTAAAAAAGTCCTATAATTGGTGTTGAAAGAAATCTCCACCTGGGTTCAGTTCCACGTGGGGAAAAAGACACTGGATTCATGGAAGTTGCTTGGAAAGAAGGTTTATTGATGGTGGACAGGACCACATGGTTTGAGATCCTGGCGGGGGGGGGGGAAGAGGGGGATTACATGCCTTGAAGATCTTGAAGAAAACAAGGGAAGAGATGCTGAGAGAGCCTGGGTTTTATATCCTCTCTTGGGCCCCGCCTTGGAGCTTCCTGTTCCTGCGTAAGAAATGTATTCTGATTGGTGATCAGACTCTCAGGGGGAGGGAGTCAAAGTTAGCTAACTTTATAGGCTGTCTATCTCTCAGGCTTGGTTGAGCTGTTGCTAGGTGACGATCAGTAACAGGATTCAAACATTTTTATTACCGGTTCTGTGGGTGTGGTTTGGTGGGGCATGGCATGGTGTGGTGGGCGTGGCTTGGTTGAGCTGTTGCTAGGTGACGATCAGTAACAGGATTCAAACATTTTTATTACCGGTTCTGTGGGTGTGGTTTGGTGGGGCATGGCATGGTGTGGTGGGCGTGGCTTGGTTGAGCTGTTGCTAGGTGACGATCAGTAACAGGATTCAAACATTTTTATTACCGGTTCTGTGGGTGTGGTTTAGTGGGGCATGGCATGGTGTGGTGGGCGTGGCTTGGTTGAGCTGTTGCTAGGTGACGATCAGTAACAGGATTCAAACATTTTTATTACCGGTTCTGTGGGTGTGGTTTGGTGGGCCATGGCATGGTGTGGTGGGCGTGGCTTGGTTGAGCTGTTGCTAGGTGACGATCAGTAACAGGATTCAAACATTTTTATTACCGGTTCTGTGGGTGTGGTTTGGTGGGCCATGGCATGGTGTGGTGGGCGTGGCTTGGTGGGCGTGGCAGGGGAAGGATACTGTAAAATCTCCATTCCCTCCCGATCAGCTGAGACTCAGGAGGCAGAGAATAGATGGGGGCGGTGCTAGTCAGAGGCGGGATTTACCAGTTCTCCGAACTACTCAAAATTTCCGCTACTGGTTCTCCAGAAGTGGTCAGAACCTGCTGAATGACACCTCTGGTGATGATGTAATGAAAGGGCTCTGGAATTCCTATTATGGCTCTGCCTGAAGAAGGAAGATCTTTGTTATGTAGAATAGACTGGCTCAGGCTTTAAAGGGGGGGGGCTGAGTTTCTGCCTCCGTTTTAGGGGGAAATATTCTGCCCTTTTAATATTTCCTAAAATATTTCATTTTCTAGGAGAGAGATGGGTTTTAACTTACATTGTACGCCTACATCGGCATACAATGAATATCTACCATTCAGATATTGGAATTATGAATTGTAAATATGAGAATGTAAAATCAGAAAATATATCTGAACACATCCACCTGCGAATAAATGCATACCAGCGGTGGGTTCCTGCCGGCATTACTACTGGTTCGGCGTGCAAAAACTTGGATTATTATTAGTAACATGTGAGAATAAACAATATTTAGATTTAGAATAACAGAGTTGGAAGGGACCTTGGAGATCTTCTAGTCCAACCCACTGCTTAGGCAGGATACCCTATACCACTTCAGACAAATGAATATCCACTCTTTTCTTAAAAACATGTTAAAAATATGCTTTCATCTTCCATATATTGCCAGAGATCCAGCAACCTTACAATCTAAAACTTACCTGAAAAACCAAGCTAATCAGATCTTTTCAAAAGTACAGTGTAACATTGCCTATTTCCATCGGTTTGATATAAGTTTTTTTATAATTTGTCTCGCTATGATTAATTTTAGTTAGGAAGTAGAAATAAAAGGAGCCTCCAGCAAAGAGAATGGAAATAAAAATAACAGCGATGGAATTTAGGATGAAACTGGATCGAGAGAATGCCCGAAGGAGTATTTTAGAGATTTGCATGGTAACGATTGGGATAGTAGAACTGAGACTAATGTTATAAATATTAGGATTAAAGAAAAAACTTGATGAAAGGAGGGTTATGTGTGCTGTGACAATCTTGAAAAATAATAAGGCTGCAGATCAGGGCTTCAAAATTTTTATCTTGTTTTCCCAAAAAATAAGACCTCCCCAGCAGGAGTGGGTTCTAGCAGCCGCTACTGCCGGTTCACTCACCTCAAAAAATAATAAAACTTCCATGAAAATAAGGCCAAGCGCTTATTTCGGGGGTCAAAAGAAAACAAGACCCTGTCTTATTTTCGGGGAAACACAGTAGCAAGTGGTTCTCTACCCGGATGCTGAGTGGGCGTGGCCATGATGGGTGTGGCCTAGTCAACCTCTTGCACCACGACGGCGGGATGTGTGTGTGTTTTTGCCCTTCCTGGGCTCTGGAGGCCTTTCTTGAGCCTCTGGGAGGGTGAAAACGGCCTCCATAGGCCCTCCGGAGGCTGCAAATGGGCCCGTTTCCGGCCTTCCCAAACTTCCAGTAGGCCCAGTTTTCACCCTCCCTGAGTGTCTGCATGCGCCCTACACTTACCTGCATTTAAAACGAGCCGTGTGGGGACTGATGGGAGGGACAGGGTGGAGCGGGTGGGGCCAGCCAGGAGTGGGATTTGGGGGTTCTTCAAACTGCACCGAATCTTAGCTAGAGGTTCTCCTGAATCCCTGCAAACCCCCCAGTAGCCCACCTGTGTTGCAGCTGTAGAAAAGGAAAAATATTAAAATACAGGTAGTCCTTGACTTATAACCACAGCTGAGTCCAACGTTTCCTTTTCTAAGCGAGACAGTTGTTAAGTGAATTTGGCCCCATTTTACCAGGGTTTCTTGCAACAGCTGTGAAGCGAATCACTGCAGTTAGCAATAGCAATAGCAGTTAGACTTATATACCGCTTCATAGCCCTCTCTAAGCGGTTTACAGAGTCAGCATACTGCCCCCACAGTCTGGGTCCTCATTTCACCCACCTCGGAAGGATGGAAGGCTGAGTCAACCATGAGCCGGTGAGATTAGAACCGCTGAACTGCAGATAACAGTCAGTTGAAGTGGCCTGCAGTACTGCGCCCTAACCACTGCGCCACCTCGGGTCTTAGTTAAGTTAAGTTAGTAACATGGTTTTAACCGTTCAAAGTTTCGACGGCACTGAAAAAACTTGTGACTTGTGGCCGTTTTTCACAATTACAGCCTTTGCAGCATCCCCATGATCACGGGATCAAAATCCATATTTATGACTGTTGCTGTGTCCCAAGGTCACACGATCCCCTTTTGCAACCTTTCTGACAAGCAAAGCCAATGGGGGGAGTCAGACCGGGTTACTAACTAGTCAGCTGCAGGGATTCACTTAACAACTGTGGCAAGACAGGTCGTAAAATGTCATTTAGATGGATTTGATGAGAAGGGCAGGTGTTAGGAATTTAAAGAGAAAGAAAGTAAAGTACCATATTTTTCGGAGTACAAGACGCACCAAGATTTTGAAGAGGCAAATTTTTTTAAAAAGTTTTTGTGCTTTGCAGACCTCCCAAAACCGGCCTGTTTTTTTGTGAAACAGGCCCATTTTTTTGTCAAAAAAAGGGCATGCATAGCCTTTAGGAGGCTTATAGAGTGCTTCTAGGGCAAAAATGAGCAAAAAAAACGGCCTGTTTTCCGCTCATTTGTGCTCTCCCCAGCCCCCAGGAGCACCCTGGAACCCTCCCAAAGACTATCCATGGTCATTTTTGCAAAGGGGGTGGGGTTTCAGGAGGCTCCCGACACGAGTGATGTTGATCTGGCCACGCCCACCCTGGCCACATCCACCCCACCACTGATCCAAGATAGCAATAGCAATAGCAGTTAGACTTATATACCGCTTCATAGGGCTTTCAGCCCTCTCTAAGCGGTTTACAGAGTCAGCATATCGCCCCCAACAACAATCCGGGTCCTCATTTTACCCACCTCGGAAGGATGGAAGGCTGAGTCAACCTTGAGCCGGTGAGATTTGAACAGCCGAACTGCAGAACTGCAGTCAGCTGAAGTAGCCTGCAGTGCTGCACTCTAACCACTGCGCCACCTCGGCTCTCTTCAAACACAACACTATGCAGCCCTCAGTGAAATTGAGTTTGACACCCCTGCTATACAATATATCCAAGATCTACCTTATTTAAGTTATTCCCAAATAATATGCAGTCTAATCATCAAATGATTAATGCAAAGACAGATAGCCAGAAGAGAAACATTTCAATTTAATAAACTGATTTGCAGATATTTAGGGAAATCCTTGTCAATTCCCAGTTTACACCATGTTCATATTTATTATATTGAAAGTTTACCATGTTCACTACTGATTAGCAGTATCGTCTTAGCATTGTGTCAATGAAAATGTAGGCGCGCACCAGGGGTGGGTTTCTCGCCCCGTTCCAACCGGTTCGGTTGGAACGAGGCCGGCAGCGTCCTCGCGCATGCGCGCGCTGCGCACGTGCATGCGTACTAGCGTCTGTGCGATGCTCCAGCTGCTCCTGGAGGATCGCGCAGGCGCTGTATGCGTCCTGCGCATGCGTGGAAGCGCAGAATTCGGCAAAACCGGGTAAGGAGCGGGCGCGCGCAGGGGCGCGGGCGCAGGGGGGGGCTTCGCCATTCCCGGAAGTTAGTTACTTCCGGGTTCGGCGACCAACCGGATCGCGGGGACCGCCGCGAACCGGTTGAAACCCACCCCTGGCGCGCACACTCCTGTTGCACTATTGTTGTTTGTTCTGGTGAAAGAAACTGAATGTATCATTATGATGTTTCGCTATTTTCTACGTTTCATCAAGTTTTTATGCTGCAGAAGCAGAAGAAAAAAAATTCTCAAAATGTTTATTTCCCTTTTGATTTAAGGCATATTGCCGAAATGAATGATTTCCGTGCAGAGTTTATGTCCGTCATGTGGCTAATCATAATTTAATTTCAAGCAAATAACGTTTATGCCTGAAATATGAAGCACATACTAGATTCTCGTTCTCCGGCGTAGTGTAAAATGTAATTAAACTTTGTATTTCCTGGAAATAGCTGGAATGCGTATAAATAACTCTTGCTTCAAGGTGCAGAGGGTAGCAAGGCGTTTTCAGAAGGAGAAATGGCATTTCACCAGCTCAAATATCTTACCTTGGCCAGAAGGTTGTTTATGAGTTTTATTAAAAAAATAATATTTTCCTTGCAATCTCTCTCCTCTCTCTTCCCCCCCCACTCTCTCTGACCCCATGCTATTTTGTTTTCCTTTTCTGACTTTTTAAAAATGATTTATTTATTTATTTTTTTTAAAAGGAAAAAAGTAGGCTAGGACACAGGCTCACTTCAGTCGATTCTTGATTTGCAGAGTTGAACTGAAATGAACTTGCAAGCTTCTTCTCAAACCAGGTTTGAGAAACGAAAACCTGAGATTTTCAAGCTAAGTTAGCAATAGCAATAGCAGTTAGACTTATATACCGCTTCATAGGGCTTTCAGCCCTCTCTAAGCGGTTTACAGAGTCGGCATATCGCCCCCACAGTCTGGGTCCTCATTTCACCCACCTCGAAGGATGGAAGGCTGAGTCAACCTTGAGCCGGTGAGATTAGAACCGCTGAGCTGCAGATAACAGTCAGCTGAAGTGGCCTGCAGTACTGCACCCTAACCACTGCGCCACCTCGGCTCTTAAGTTGTATAAACTCTGAGGTTTTGGAGAGGGAGATGAAGCAAGTTGGGTCAAGAATTACCTCAGAAGTTGTCCCTGCAAGACAGAGCTCATGGCTCAATAAGGAAAGGTGGAAAATGAGGTGAGATAAGAACAGGTGATAAATAAGGCTAATTATTACAATAATTAGTAACTTCATGTAGTGACTGTACACAGTTCCAGCGGAACTGAAAAAAGTGACTTATGATCATTTTTCACACTGCAGCATCCCCATGGTCACATGATCAAAATTCAGATATTTGGCAATTGACTCATATTTATGACGGTTGCAATATTCTGGGATGATGTGATCCCGTTTTGCGACCTTCTGACAAGCAAAGTCAATGGGCAAGCCAGATTCACTGAAAACCCAGATTACTAACTTACCAACTGCAGCGATCCACTTAACGACTGAAGCCAGAACAGTCGTAAAATGTGGCAAAATTCACTTAACAAATGTCTCATTTAACAACATAAACGTTGGGCTCAATTGTGGTCGTAAGTCGAGGACTACCTGCAGGGTACACTTCTCCCAGGATAATGTTGCAGGATCTAATCTGGATCGGTCCCCGGGACTAGAGGGGACTGTTCCAGATTGGTTCCTGCAAAGTAGAATCAGACTACAGTATTATACTTTCCAATCTCCCATCTTTCAGCTGGATACAAACCAGAAAGCTTTCCAGAGAGTAAGATGGCTCTCTGGAAACAAATACTATGTGGAGTAAGACACCCCTAAAACCTCTTGGTATGTGTGTTCTGTTAAGATATAGCCTGTTGTGCCTTAAAATGGCTTTTACTGTATTGCTGTAAAATGGCTTCTACTGTACAGCGCAGTGGAGTTGCCATAGTAACGGCTTCATAGTACTCCACAAGAGGGCTCCCTCTGGTAAGGAGAAAAACCCAACATTAGAAATTACATTCAGTCCGGACATTTTCCCCCTATAAATAAATATCCTGGCAACGCCAGGTTATCAGCTAGTGTTAAATAAATTCTGATTTTTTTTCTACAAATTAATAGCTATTATATAGTTTTGGGGAAGTTATTATAAGCGTTTGCCTGAAATTAATTTTATCTACCTCATTCTGACATTTTGACGTCTAATTTTTGGCAACGATATATCTTGAAAACTACCACATTAAAAGAATTCGCCTTATTAAAAGAATTGCTCAGAATTGCAGGATGAAATCATAGCTACAACAAATTTGGTCCGTGTCTTTTAGGAAAGTGATTTATTTTCCTCCCAAGTATTTCCAACATTAATTGTAATAGGTGCTATTCAAATGAGATTTTATAGAGATAGTTTATTTTATCTTGAATTTTTTGTTTGGTTCTGTTTATTTTAAAGGCAGGCCATGAAGTCATCTTTCCAAATGCTAAAAACAGTTGGATAATTTAAAACTCTCCCCACAGGGAAACCAGATGACAACCTTTTGGAAAAGGTTTAAAAGAATCCAGTTAAAATAAAAACTGAACAAAAATTCATCCCAAAGGCCCTGGCCAATTCTGTTGTGACTCAAAATTAAATTGTTCTATAATAAACTAGCTGGATACCTGTGCTCCACTACAAAACTATGTGATCGGGCTTGATAAATCGACACAGCTTGAAAATGGATGAGTAGTTACGATCGGCCTCTCCTTTCCCCTTCTCTCCCCCAGGCTTGCCCCACAGAGGCCTCTCCTCTCTTATCCCCTTCTCTCCCTCAGTCCAACTCCTTAGTATCAGAGCATTTTTCAGGTAGGAAGGGGTCGCAGAATGTCTAAACTCCCAGCCCGCAGGCTGGATGAGTCATGTGCTGGCCACACTCACATCCAAGTGGCAGTTGGAAGAGTTCTTTTCAGGTGGGGAGGGGGAGTAGAACGTCTAACTCCTTAGCATCAGAGTGTGTTAATAATAATATAAGAAATACTAATGATCTGATGGTCATTTTGAAAAATCCTTTTGTAGTGGGCACCTAGAAGTCAAGAGGAACATATGTGCCAAATTTCAAGGCTTTATGGTTCTGGGGAACGGAAAGTTGGCGGAGGAAAAATTCCTCCTTGACCTTTTCTGGTTTGTTAGTTTAGTTTTGGGGGTGATAGGTGATGTTCTCAAATGATGAAAGCGAGAACTAAATGTCTCAGAAATGAAATGTTTTAATGAAAAGATGAACTGGGGTGACATGATAACAGAGTCCCAATATTTGAGGGGTTGCCGCAAAGAATGGGGGGGGGGAGTAAATCTATTCTCCAAAGTATTCCAGGAGAAAGGGAGGAAGGAGAAGGAGGGAGTGGAGGGAAGCAAGGAATGAAAGATGAAGGAAAGAAGGAAAGAGAGATTGGGAGGGAGGGAGGGAGGAAGGAAGGAAGGAGAGGGGAGGGAGGGAGGAAGGGAGGAGAGAGGAAGGGAGTGGAGGGAAGGAAAGAAAGATGAAGGAAAGAGATTGGGAGGGAGGAAGGAAGGAAGGAGAGGGGAGGGAAGGAAGGAAGGAAAGAGATTGGGAGGGAGGAGAGAGGAAGGGAGTGGGGGGGGAAGGAAGGAAGGAAAGAGATTGGGAAGGAGGGAGGAGAGAGGAGAGAGGAAGGGAGTGGGGGGGAAGGAAGGAAGGAAAGAGATTGGGAAGGAGGGAGGAGAGAGGAAGGGAGTGGGGGGAAGGAAGGAAGGTAAGAAGGAAAGAGAGATTGGGGGAGAGAAGGAAGGAAGGAAGGAAGGAAAGAAGGAAGGAAGGAAGGAAATGAACTCCTTGCACAATCTCCAGGCAATTCAGAAACTGTCCAAAGCAGGCATTTTCTACTGTTTTTCCACTTGTGTGGGTTGGCAGAAAACTAAAAAAAACCAAACTCATCTTCACATTAACGAGTTTTGACTGGCTCTTTCTCCCCAGGAAAAAAAGAGCTTGCAATCAAGGTGGGCACGTCAACAAAAATATCAACCGTGTGTGCAGCTGCTTATTTGTTTTTTCTTTCTTTCTTTTTTATTTTTTAAGAAGGGCAAATTTCATGCTTGGAAACATTTGGAAAGGGATTGAAAGTAGAACACCTGATATAATAGTGCCCGCATACAAATCTTTACAGTGTGCCCACACTTGGAATATAATCTTGAGTTTGCATCAGGGCACCTTGAGAAGGATTTTTCAGAGCTGGAAATTTTTTTACCAAAGGGCAAGAGAAACGATCAGGGGCTGAAAAAGCTCCCTTGGGAGGACAGGTGATAAGAGCTGGGTCCCTTTAGTGTGGAGTGAAGGAAGGTAGTGGGAGACACAGTGGAAATATATCAAATCTTGCAGGATAGAGATACTGTCGAGAGAATAAAGTTTTTCCTCCTCTCTCACACTGTTAGAATTTGAGGCTGTTATCATTACTGGGTTGAAATAAAGGGAGATCCAAAACCAGCAAAAGGATATAACTTTCACTCAGAACAGGTCTACCCTGGGCAATTTATTGCCTAACAACTGAGGTAAATTATCTATCTATCCATCCATCTAGCCATCTCCCTTTTTATGACCCTGTAATCCCTTAATTCAGGAAAGAGTCAAGGTGACGGGATGGAGATGAACGTTTACTGACCGGTATGCCCTTCCTGACACCACATGGAGTTTGCAGCAGATATTTTTTTTCTTTGTGCCCCAGGAGAGAAACATCTGCCACTACTTAGGATTGAACTCTCAATCTTCTGACTGGGAGACAAGCATTTTCACCATAAGGCCACTATGCCCCCCTCTCTCCCTCTCCCCTGCCACTCAGCCAGCTCTATCTATCTATCTATCTATCTATCTATCTTTCTTTCTTTCTTTCTTTCTTTCTTTCTTTCTTTCTTTCTTTCTTTCTTTCTTTCTTTCCTTCCTTCCTTCCTTCCTTCCTTCCATCCATCCATCCATCCATCCATCCATCCATCCATCCATCCATCTATCTATCTATCTATCTATCTACAGTATCTATCTATCTATCTATCTATCTATCTATCTATCTTTCTATCTATCTATATCTACAGTATCTATCTATCTATCTATCTATCTATCTATCTATCTATCTATCTATCTATCTATCTACAGTATCTATCTAAAGTATCTATCTACAGTATCTATCTATATCTATCTATCGACAGTATCTATCTATCTATCTATCTATCTATCTATCTATCTATCTATCTATCTATCTATCTATCTATCTATCTATCATTTGTTTGTCTGTCTGCATTGGACAACAGAGTATAAGCATTAAAACCACAAATGTACATCTTAAGAAAACACATTAACACATATTTATGTAATTGTACCCCACCTTCATTATTTGTTATAAATAACTCAAGATATTGAACATGACTAATTACTTGTTTAATTTCTAAACAAATTGCTGTCAATCAAGGGCTACCTATATTTGCCTCTGCATTCGCGATCTACTTTGGTTAATGGTAAAATCCAGAGATTTGCCAGCAGATGGCAGGTTTTTGGACAAGCAAGAGTTCCAAATATCAGCAGGTTTTGATTCCCTCCCACCCACCCACTCTAGTTGTACATGTTCTTCCTTTCCCCTGGTCTGTGAACATTCTTTCTCTTGCTCAAAACATGTTGGATATGCTGTGTTTCCTCCCCCCCCCCCCACCTCCTTCCTTGGGAAAAAGAAATGGCTGCTGAAGTAGAAGGAACGAAGGAGGAAAATAGTTCAGAAAGTACTTCATGCTCATTTGATGTCCTCAATTCTTCTTGGTCACATCAAATATTTTGGGGTTTCCAACTAAAAACATGGGGAGGATTGGAACAGTTGCATCAATGAGATTTATACGCCACTATCTGGGTTAATAAATAAGAAGCAGTACGATTCCATGAGCTGGATGCAGCATTCAGGGGATTTCCTTCTGTTCCTGGTTTAGATAGGTGCTGGCTCTACTTTAAATAAGCTCTAAGGGTGGGATAATTTCTGTCATGGAATTTGCCCTATTGGGCTGTTTATATTTTTTCACATGAAAAGCTCAAAAGTTCATGCTTTTGAACCAAAGTCTTCCTCTTTCTGGCATCCAGTTTTGGTTGCCACGATATAAGACGTTGAGACTCTAGAAAGAGTGCAGAGAAGAACAACGAAGATGATTAGGGGAGACTAAAGCATATGAAGAACAGTTGCAGGAACTGGGTATGTCTAGTTTAATGAAAAGAAGGACTAGGGGAGATGTGATAGCAGTCTTTCAATATCTCAGAGGCTGCCACAAAGAAGGGGGAGTCAAGCTATTCTCCAAAGCACCTGAAGGCAGGACAAGAAGCAATGGGTGGAAACTAATCAAGGAGAGAAGCAACCTAGAGCTAAGGAGAAATTTTCTGATAGTTAGAACAATTAACCAAAAGTTAATTGCCTCCGGAAGTTGTGGTGCTCCATCACTGGAGGTTTTAAGAAGAGATTGGATAGTCCTTTAACTGAATAGGTCTCCTGCTTGATCAGGGGGTTGGACTAGAAGACCTCCAAGGTCCCGTCCAACTCTGTTATTCTGTTATTCTGGCAGATGGCAATTGTGTGAACCCCGCTGAGGTTACTCATTTTCCTTTTTGAACTTCTACTAAATCGATTGCCTCGATCTTTATTCCTCTCAAAGTCACAGGGACTTTTCCTCTTGTAACTTCTTAATTTCTAGATTGTATAAAACCTCAATTTTGGGTTCCAAGGCTATGGTTTTCCCAGTTGCAAGGGATGGCTGTGAAAGTTGGAGCACAAGAAAGGCTGAGCGCCAAAGAATGGAGGCCTTTGAACTATGGTGCTGGAGAAGACGCCTGCGAGTCCCTTGGACTGCAAGGTGATCAAAGTGGTCAGTCCTAGAGGAGATCAACCCTGACTGCTCTTTAGAAGGCCAGATCCTGAAGAGGACACTCAAATGCTTTGGCCACCTAATGAGAAGGAAGGACTCCCTGGAGAAGAGCCTCATGCTGGGAAAGACGGAGAGCAAAAGAAGAAGGGGACAGCAGAGAATGAGGTGGCTGGATGGAGTCCCCGAAGCAGTCAGCGTGAGCTTAAATGGACTCCAGAGGACAGGAAGGCCTGGAGGAATGTTGTCCATGAGGTTGCGATGGGTCGGACAACTAACAACAACAATAAGGATCTTTTTGATTCTCATCTTGAGTCTCTGCTTTAATCTCACAGTCCAGTCTTTTTGCCTGTGTGGTACCAACTCATCTGGAGATATGAGTAATTTTAGTCAGCTGATTGCCAAATCACTTCTAGTTTAATGGGCTGGTTTTCGTCATAGATCGAATGTTTTCAACAATATCTTGCTGAGTTTGCTTTGGATTCTGAACTCTGAAAGCTGAGAAAACAAAGCACTTTCATCTTTACGCATCCAAAATCCATACACTTCATCATTAAATAGCATGAAAGAAAGTGAGAGAGATTGAAGGAATGTGGTGTGTGTGTGTGTGTGTGTGTGTGTGTGAGGGAGGGAGGGAGGGAGGGAGGGAGGGAGGGAGGGAGAGAGAGAGAGAGAGAGAGAGAGAGAGAGAGAGAGAGAGAGAGAGAGAGATGTTTTTGTATATACTGAAGGAAGACAGAACCTTTTGGGATTTTCTCTGTTAAATATAATCCAGTGGAGAAGGAATAGAGATTTTACAGTAACCATCCCCTGGAGTGGGGAGAGAATGGGGATTTTACAGTATCCTTCCCCTGGAGTGGGGAGAGAAGGGAGATTTTACAGTATCCTTCCCCTGGAGTGGGAGGGAATGGGGATTTTACAGTATCCTTCCCCTGGAGCGGGGAGGGAATGGGGATTTTACAGTATTTTTCCCCTGGAGTAGGGAGGGAATGGGGATTTTACAGTATTCTTTCCCTGGAGCGGGGAGGGAATGGAGATTTTACAGTATCCTTCCCCTGGAGTGGGGAGGAAATGGAGATTTTACAGTATCCTTCCCTTGGAGTGGGGAGGGAATGGGGATTTTACAGTATCCTTCCACTGCCATACCCACCAAGCCATGCCCACCAACCCACACCATGCCTATAGAATGGGTAGTTAAATTCTTTTGTATCCCACCACTGCTGATGACCCCAGCCTGATACGGAGCCCATCAAGTAGTTGTTTGGATGTTTGTCACCAAGAATGGTGAAGATTTATTGGGTTTTGCATTTGCAGTTTTACTTCTGTAAGCTGCCAGAGGTCATCGTGAGGGAGTTGCGCAGCCCTATTAAATTTTCTTAATAAATAAACAGATTTCATGAACTTATCAACGTAGCCTGAATACTTGGCTCAGATATTTTGACCAGCGTAATGTTTACATTTTACGTTGCACCAACAATCCGAAAGGAGCACGCATGCATGAGAGTCAATTATTCGGACATGTGGAACCTCGTGTTTTCACTTCAGCACAAAATGTCCTTGTGCTGAAGTCTTAATAGCGTTTAAAAACAGACAAACAGACAAGAGTGGGATGTAGCTGCCTTTGTGACAGAATTGAAATTTAATCTGGATATTTGGGGCATCAGTGGAGAAGGATATTTACAGATACAGCTGTGGTGAGCAATGATCTCCTTCAAAGTCAAAAACATGATAAATTATCTTGTTCCTCACAATGCCGTTGGGATGATGATGGTGTCAAGAATAACAAGAATATCTTCCTGATTCACCCAGTTCCAGAGGCTAGTTTATATTCATTTTATTGATATACCGGTATTTTTCAGTTTATAAAATGCACTCCACTCCAAAATGAAAGTGGGTAGAAATGTTGGTGTGTCTTATAGAGCGAATGTTGCTGAAGCCCCGCCCACATGCGTCCCCCCCCAACCTTTCGGCCCCTGCCTCCCAGCAATTTGCTTCCTTGCAGCAAATAGCAAGCAGCCTGGTCAGCTTCAGCACAGCCTGATTTAGCACAAGCAGCTGATTGGTGGTTGGATCTGCCACCCGGAAAACCTCCAATCAGCTGTTCCAGACTACGGGAATCTCCGCCACCCATTGGTGCCGCTGCTGCCCATCGCCGCCTCCATGTGCCCCATTTTCGGCCTCGACGCATCCCATCTTTGGCCTCTGCATGCCCCATTTCCAGCTTCCCTGCGCCCCATTTTCGACCTCTGTGCATTCTGTTTTCAGCCCCTTCCGTGTGGTGGGGATAGGAGCGATCCCCACCACCTGAAATGGGCCGAAAATGGGACGCATGGAGGTTGAAAATGGGGTGTGTGGAGGCTAGAAACCTTTTCTTGTTTTCCCCAAAAACTAGGTGCGTCTTACACTCCGAGCGTCTTGCAGTCTGAAAAATACGGTAAGTAGTGATATAGATTCCTATCTACGCTGATCTCCCAATCCCACATGCAGTAAGATATAACAAGATTGATTTTAGACACTT
>NC_045549.1:10073867-10181367 GCF_009769535.1 Thamnophis elegans
AAAAAAGAAGGATGCATATATGCCACGTTTACCTTCTCAGAAAGTTTCTATATTGGTCATGCCTTGTTTGAGCTGTTCTCCTCATGATGTTTTGGAAAACCTCTCTGTCTAATGCCCATGTTTTCACACTGGTAACAGCTAGAGAGAGAGAAAACAGAAAAGCAGACAATTCTAGCGTACAGTACAATACCCATGTACATTCAGAACACATTTTCTCAAATAATGATGTTTACTAAAGTTCTTAGTGCCACTGAGAATATCTTCACACTCTCTCTCCCAGGTGTTAACACTGAGCTTCATACTTCATTACTCACACATTTTTTTTTGTTTACCTTGCTCACCACTTCTATCAATTTTCTTGGGAAGTTGACCTACAAATATTGTAGACAAATAAATGTAGTTGCCCAAAACATTTCAGAATAATGATTCAACTGTTATACAATATCTTCCAAAGTTATCTATAAATCAAATAGTGTAAGAAGCTAATTTTGAATGTAGTCATCCTCTGCATTCATATGCGTTAAAAACATTGAGTACTTTTGCATACTTCTTGCTCTGCCATAGTATGTCAGAATGCATGAGGATGTCCAGATTAGAGATTCTACTTTGCATAGAAAACCTGAGCATGGTTGGGGTAAAATTGGGCTATGCTTGTGGCGCAGGACCAGTGGTGGGTTTCAAAAAAGTTTGGAAGCTCTTCTGTAGGTGTGGCCTATTTTCTGGGTCCACTGGTAGAACCTCTTCTAACCGGTTCGGTATATTTGACGAACCGGTTCTACCGAATAGGTGCTGGTAGGAACCCACCTCTGGTCTTTATTCATAAATGTATATAAAGGAAGTTTGTGATGACATTAGAAATTCACTGATTGGTTCATGCTGGAAATGCAATCAGACCCCAGGTACTTACTATCATATCTGGTGAACTTGTATGAAAGCAAGAAAGTACTGGAAGAAAATATACACCTGGTTAGAAAAGGTGATTAAACAATGTATAGACCTGAAACCAGAAGTATTTCAGTTGGGTATGATGCCGGATGGGACTACATATTTAGTTTTTGGATGTACTGGCAGCAGCAAGGATTATATTTGCAAAATACTGGAAGAATGAGAATTCTCCACCAGATGTAATTCGGAAAATATTAGATTGCGCTGAGATGGACAGGCTGACTTTAAAAATAAAAGTTAAAGATGACACAGAATATTACTTGATATGGAATAGATTCTATGAGTGGTTACAGATAAGAAGTAGAAATTAGATGAAGAAAGATTATTGCTATGTACAAACTAAATATAAAGATGGCCTATAATTATAAATATGCCAATATATTAACAGAATTATAAATAAGCTAATATAAAAAGAAACAGGCAAAATCATTGTTATATTATTACTATTGCTACCAGTATATATGGTAATATTTTACTGTCTTGTTTTTTTTTCTTTTTTTGGAAATGATATACCCTGATGATACATTGTATTCAAAATGTTTATGAATAAAAAATTTTAAAAAAGAAATGCACTGATTGGGACCTGAAAGTTTGTGTACTTTGGTACAATGGTGATGCAAAGTTGTTGTTAAAACTTTATGTTATTAGTAACATCTGGAGAATACAACTTTGCATATAACTTCAATGTTTTCTATGCGGATGTGACATTTTCAGGGAACTGGATTTAGTAGAGAAACTGATCAGTTCTATTCCATATATTTCTTCATTCTCATCTCTAATAAGAAAGTATTCAGGGTGTCCTCGAATTGTGCATTTCCCTACTATCGTTATGGTTTTCCCAGTTGCAATGTATGGCTGTGAAAGTTGGACCATAAGGAAGGCTGAGTGCCAAAGAATTGAGGCCTTTGAACTCTGGTGCTGGAGAAGACTCCTGCGAGTCCCTTGGACTGCTAGAAGATCCAACCAGTCAGTCCTAGAGGAGATCAACCCTGACTGCTCTTTAGAAGGCCAGATCCTGAAGATGAAACTCCAATACTTTGGCCACCTAATGAGAAGGAAGGACTCCCTGGAGAAGAGCCACATGCTGGGAATGATGGAGGGCAAAAGAAGAAGGGGACGGCAGAGAAGAGGTGGCTGGATAGAGCCACTGAAGCAGTCAGCGTGAGCTTAAATAGACTCCAGAGGATGGTAGAGGACAGGAAGGCCTGGAGGAATGTTGTCCATGGGGTCATGATGGGTTGGACACGACTTCGCAACTAACAACAACAACTATTGTTAACTGGGAAACATGGCAGGAGAAATAATAATATCATACATAGGTTTCATTCACAAATTTCTGAATTTAATCCCCTCACAAAATCCCAGCTATCAGGGAAAATACCCTCACCATGGAACTATGGACTATATTCTTGTTTTTTTGCTATGTTTTCAGCAACAATCCTACTCACCTTTTACTGAGGCTGTCCTTGTGCAATTATATAAAATAGCCAGTTCTCCAAAAGCTGTCCACACAGGAATGGATGACAGAAATTTGTTTTGCTGATAAACCTCCAATCTACCTTCTGTTAGAAAAAAAACAAAGTAAAAAAAAATCAAAATGATGTAATGGTGTATTAAACTCTGCTTTCCTTTTATTGTTTTTGTACCTCTTTCAAAAACATTAATCTGCCTTTCATTTTTAACTTGACTTTTGTTAACAAGCTTGACTGAATAAATTTAGCAAGTGCCTATTTAATTACAAACTAATCGCAGCTTCAAATTGTCAGTAATTTAATTATGCAAATGCATGCTCAAATAAGCTTACTCCCTTGTTTATCCAAGTGTCTTTTTTTTTAAAAAAAAAAAGATTTTTTGGGTTGTTGTTAAAGGAGGGGGCTTGTGTTACATTTGGTGTGTGATTTTTCTTCTTAAACATTCGTGATCATAGTAAGGACTTAAAGTTCAGTGGGAGAGACAGAACTACAAAATCCCAAGTTCAATTCTATATTCTATTCCAATGATGTTAGCCAACAGTGTGTGGGGATGTTGGGGTGCGTGCCTGCCCGCCCACACACACACCCTGCCCCCCCCACCCTGTTTTGGGCCTAGCAGGCCTCCTGGGACAAAAAATGGTCCAGGGGGAATTCGAGGTTCGAGGTTCGAGGTTCATTTTATTTATATGCCGCCCTATTCCCAGCGGGACTCAGGGCGGCGCACAAACCCAAGGAGGGGAAGGGAAACACAAAAACTACAACAAAAAGTACAGGGCATTTAAAACAACCAACAGCCACACGATTCGAGAGGGGAAGGGAACTCATCGACACAGCCAGGTTTTAACGGCTTTTCAGAAGGCCTGGAGAGAGGTGAGGGTCCGAATCTCTGCGGGGAGCTCGTTCCAAAGGGCCGGAGCTGCCACAGAGAAGGCCCTCCCCCGGGTAGTGGCCAGATGACATTGGCTAGTAGACGGTACCCGGAGGAGGCCTAATCTGTGTGATCTAATGGGTCTTTGGGAGGTAATTGGCAGCAGGCGGTCTCTCAAGTACCCAGGTCCAATACCATGAAGGGCTTTATAAGTGAAATTCCCCGTGCTCCCCCGTGCATGGGATCTCTCCCAACCCCCCCTCACCCCCACCCCCCTCGGTGCATGTGGGTGCTTCTCCCGCAGGGGCGGCAGAGATTTGAAAATCCGCTGGCTGGTGGGAGGCCCTCACGCATGCGCAGTGGAGCTGATCTGGGCGACGGATCGCGTGCCCACAAAGAGGGCTCCATATGCCACCTATGGCACACATGCCATAGATGTGCCATCACTGTTTTATTCTGGATGTCATAGACTCAGGTTATCTGTGAAACTGCCTTTCCCTAAGGACAACTACCTGTCCTATCAAGTCATTTAGGTTAGGTATGTTCTTAGTCTCTTCCTCTAAGCACAGGGAGTCCTCAACTTATGACCACAACTGAGCCCAAACTTTCTGTTGCGAGACATTTGTTAAGTGAATTGTGCCCCCTTTTACAACTTTCTTGCCAAAGTTCTTTTTTTTTAGATTTATTTTTATTTTTATTACATAGACAACACATACACACAACAATGAAAAAAACAAAACAAAAAAACACAAACCCCCCCCCATCATCACATACAGCATGTCGTTTGGTTACAGGTGTTTTAACATTTATCATTCTTATACATTTATTATTTCATTTAATAGGTTATAATATACAGTTTGGGTTGCTTTGTTTACCATCCCTTCCTCCTGTTGTAACACCACCTTATTTTCCCTTTCTTTTCTCCCTCCCTCCCTTCTCTACTTTCTTCCTTCCTCCTCTCCTTTCCCTTCCTTCTTCCTGTACCTTTCTCCTACTCCTGCTCTTCCTCTTCCCCTTCCTACCCTCTCTCCTCCTCTTTCTCTCCTTTCCATCCTCCTCTCCTTACCTCTTTCTTTCCACCCTCTCTCCCTTCTCTACTTTCTTCCTTCCTCCTCTCCTTCCCCTTCCTTCCTCCCGTACCTTTCTCCTAGTCCTGCTCTTCCTCTTCCCCTTCCTACCCTCTCCCCTCCTCTTTCTCTCCTTTCCATCCTCCTCTCCTTACCTCTTTCTTCTTTCCCCTGTCTTCCTTTCATTCTTTCCTCCTCTCTCCCTTTCTTTTTCTATTGTTGTTGGTGTGTCTATTTTGAATCTCAGTTTATGTTTTAACGACCAGGTTGCTAACTTAACCATTGTGGTGTTTCACTTAACAACTTTGGCAAACTGAAACATAAACTTGCCAAAGTTGTTAAGTGAAACACTACAATGGTTAAGTTAGCAACCTGGTCGTTAAATGTACCTGGCTTCTCCATCGACTCGGTTTGTCAGAAGGTCCGAAAAGGGGACCACATGATCCCGGGACACTGAAACCGTCATAAATATGAACCTGTTGCCAAGCATCCTAATGTGAATCGCGTGACCAACGGGCTGCTGCAATGGTCGTAAATGTGAAAAATGGTCACTTTTTTCGGTGCTGTAACTTTGAACCGTCACTAAATGAACTGTCGTAAGTCGAGGACAAGCTGTACATACCATAACTAGTTTGTAGAATACGTGCATGTATGTATGTATGCATCAGGGGTGGGATGCTGGGAGTTTGCAGGGGTTCGGGAGAACCTCTAGCTAAGATTCTGTGCAGTTCAGAGAACATCCAAATCCCACTACTGGCTGGCCGCGCCCACCCCACTCCACCCCTCCAAGGAGTCCCCACACGGCCCATTTTGGATGCAGGTAAGTGCAGAGGCTCGGGGAGGGTGAAAAACAGGCCTACTGGAAATTCTGGAAATGGGCCTGTGCTTCCAGCCTCCAGGTGGCCTCCGGAACCTGGGGAGGCCGTTTTCGCTCTCCCAGAGGCTCGAGGAAAGCTTCCGGAGCCTGGGGAGGGCAAAAATCTCCCACCCACCGACTAGGTCATGGACACAATGGCCACACCCACCCAGCAACCTGGCAGAGAACCCCTTGCTAAAATTTTTGAAGCCCACCCCTGGTATGCGTGCGCGCGTATTAAAAAGTTGAAACCTCTCCATGAGTCTCAAACACGATTTGAGAGAAAGATAGCAAAAGTCAGCTATAATCTCTTTCTCAAAATTCTGCTCAGGGGTTTTTCATTTCCTCGTTTTTATTGCGGTTGAAGAATGGATCGCATTACTGCTAACAATCCTTCTTTCTGTAGACTAAACTTAATTTCTTGCTTCAACCAAAGGCTGAATGTATCACATGTAGGAGAACCTCTAAACTTGGTGGCGTATTTTCTTCATTGTGAGTAATTGCTTCCTTCAGGATGAAAAAATAAATAAAAATAAAACAGACTGTTTCACAGCATGCTGTTCACAAAAATACCGATTTTGCTAAAGAAGGAAACGATTGTTCTGGCAACTAAGAGACGTCAGTGGAAATTGGAGATGAACATTTGGGCAGCAGGAAAGGACAGATTTGCCCTTAATGCTATTTCTCTCCTAGTATTGATTTTAACGCTTAATTTGAACTAATTCAATTCAGTTATTGATGTCTTCAGAACTGCGGCCGTGTAAGTTTTGTCAGGATCAAACCAAGAGACAGAATTAGCCAAGGTTATTTAAGGACACCTCTTGACTCATAAACTGTATATGCAAAATGTTTTTTATATGTTTGGGTTTTACATCAGGAAGAGTTTAGAAAGAGCGATGTCTTCCCGTTGCTCCAATTCTAGGCATTCTTCTTTAAGTCGAATTTATTTCTTGAGTAGAATAATGGTAGAAAGCAAAAGAAGAGCAAAATCTCAGTTATGCACCTGCACTAACACCTTTTGAGACCCAACTTGGAATCCCAAACTGTTTAAAAAAAGCCAGGCCTGAGAAATTGCTCATACCATTTACGTAAAATGCAATAGATTAAAAAAAGCAACATTTATCTGACTGACTGCCTAACTACGTATCATCTCTCTCTCTCTCTCTCTCTCATTCTCTCTCTCTCCCTCCCTCCCTCCCTCCGTCCCATCCATCCATCCATCCATCCATCCATCCATCTATCTTCCATATATTTTTCACTTTAGAAAATTATATAGAGAATTGTAACTGTTTAGTGTAATTACATATGTGTGTGTGTGTATGTATGTGTGTTCTGTTGAATTTGTCACATACTTTAAAGCTTTTTTTATAAATATATGCATCTTTGTGTTACCTTTTCTCTTTTTCTGATTATTTTAATAATCCCAATAAAGCTTTCCTTGTATTTGTTCTGACCTAGGCGTCACAAAATCTCAAAGCAGACTCCTTGTCCAGACAAAAACCCCTTTTTATTAAGCTAATGTGAATTCCTCTCACTCACATCCAGCAAAGTCCCGGCAAACAGTCTTTCAAGGGTGAATTGACAACCACAGACCTTATCAGGCTTGGAGAGCTGCCAGGCCGATGTCTTCCAAACACAACGGCTGTACAAGAAAATATTTGGCAAGGAGTCTCTGAGAGTCACGAACAAATCTCCACACTAATTAAACAAACAAATTGTCTCCTGCAAACTCCACTCCCTTTTCGCTCCTCTTTGTTCCCTACGGGAGGGGCCATTCACCGTCCACCTATGCCTTTACTCCTGAGTCGGCCCTTGTTCCTTAACTGTTCCCTTCTCCTGGCAGCTCTGCGCATGTGCATACTGGGAACAGGCTCCAACTGTTCTTCTGCCCCACTCCGACGGCAACTGATAACTGTTGGATGGCTCTGGCCCCATCTCTGTTTCCGACGCAGAGAACTCATCAGAGCCTTCCCCAGGCTCCAGGACTGGCCCATGTTTCTCTCCAACCTCCTCACTGTCTGAGCCTGCCACCAGCTCTGCTGGTGGGCCACAACACTATTAGCAGTCTAAGCCTTAGAAGCATAATTTCAGAGTTTATTATTTAAACAGACAACTAAAATGGTTACCAACCTGCCAGTACGAATAAATGGTTGCCAGGTTCTCCTTGTTTGATTATGTAGTTTCCTTGCTGGTATGTCCTTCCGTACATACATTCTACCATGTCTCTGATCTGTTGAAGGTCCAGCCTTTTCAAAAATTGGTTTCTGCTCAGAGCATCTGTGATAAGCTTTTTCTCGCTTCCATTCAGCAAAACAGAGAGCAGAGAAAGAGAGAAAAGTCAGGTTAATTTACACACATGAATGAATAGCATTTTACCCAATCTATTCCTCTGTCCCAATATTCACCACCTACTGCCCATAAAGGTAACTTCTTTTTTTCAGAGGGAACACACAAAACTTTCATTTAAGACGCTGAGCTTGTCGATCAGAGAGGTCGGCAGTTCTGCGGTTCGAATCCCTAGCGCCGTGTAATGGAGTGAGCTCCCGTTACTTGTCCCAGCTTCTGCCAACCTAGCAGTTCGAAAGCATGTAAAAATGCAAGTAGAAAAATAGGAACCACCTTTGGTAGGAAGGTAATAACATTCCGTGCACCTTCTGCATTTAGTCATGCCGGCCAAATGACCATGGAGACATCTTTGGGCATCGCTGGCTCTTCGGCTTTGAAACGATGAGCACCGCCCCCTGGAGTCGGGAATGACTAGCACATGTGTGCAAGGGGAACCTTTACCTTTTTACAGCTATTCTCCAGCCTGTTCATTATTATTTTTTTCATATCACCTTGTACAGATAGTCCTTGGCTTACAGCCACAATTGAGCCCCAAATTTCGGTTGCTAAGTGAGACAGTTATTAAGTGAGTAGTTTTGCCTTGTTTTACAACCTTTCTTGCAGCAGTTGTTAAGTGAATCATTGCAGTTGTTAAGTGAGCAACGTGGTTTTTAAGTGAGTCTGGCTTCCACATTGACTTTGCTTATCAAATCACATGAGTCCTGGACACTGCATCCATCATGAGTCAGTTGCCAAGCATCCAAATTTTGACCTCGTGACCATGGGGATGCTGCCACAGTTGTGTGTGTGAAAAACAGCCATTTATAAGACACTTGTGCCGTTGTAACTTCAAAGGGTCACTAAGTGGACGTAAGTGCCGAGGTGGCGCAGTGGTTATCTGCAGTTCAGCGGTTCTAATCTCACCGGCTCAAGGTTGACTCAGCCTTCCATCCTTCCGAGGCGGGTGAAATGAGGACCCAGACTGTGGGGGCGATATGCTGACTCTGTAAACCGCTTAGAGAGGGCTGAAAGCCCTATGAAGCGGTATATAAGTCTAACTGCTATTGCTATTGCTAAGTGGAGGACTACTTGTAGTCGAACTTAAAAATAGGACAGCGCAGAAAGAATGTACAGTAAGTGGTTATTTTCCAGCAAATTTCTCACCATTCTGTATTTCTATGGAAATTCATTTTTGCAGCTATTGGACATTCTTTAGAAAGACAAACAAATCAGGCTGGATAAATGGAGCAGATACAAAGCCAATAAAATCTTAATCTACCCCTAGGAGAGAGAAAAATGCCTTTCTTGAGTATAGTTCTTCATGCATATTAAATTTAGCAGATTAAATATTTTGGCGACTTTGTGATTTCCTTAAAATTTAAAGGAAATCTCAAAGAGAAAGCATTCAGGTGAACGTCTGTTTCTTTTCATTCAAGTGAGGCAATAAAAATCTCTCAATAAACCTTCAAACTGATTTAATAAACATTTAAAATATACTTCATTAATTTTCCCCTCTGTGAAACATTTAGGGCTTTAAAAATTTATAAAATTAACCTGGCATATTGTTTTAGTTTTGTTTACTAAAGTATGTGGAATCAATATCCTCAGTTAGATTTTAATGATTTAAGCCACAAGAAAATTTGGAGGTGTGTGTGTGGGGGGTGGAATTCTGCATGCACAATATAAATGATGCTTTATCTTTTCAAGAAATATAGAATAGATTGCTGCAGTGGTGAAATTCAATTTTTTTTACTACCGGTTCTGTGGGCGTGGCTTGGTAGGCATGGCACGGGAAGGATACTGCAAAATCTCCACTCCCATCCCACTCCAGAGGAAGAATTGCAAAATCTCCATTCCCACCCCACTCTGGGGCCAGCCAGAGATGGTATTTGCCGGTTCTCCGAACTATTCAAAATTTCTGCTACCAGTAATCCAGAACCTGTCAGAACCTGCTGGAATTCACCCCTGGGATGCTGTTACTCAAATACTCCTACTTCAAGAAACTTTCTTGGAGGTAGTGACAGATTTTATTTTCCTAGGCTCCAAGATCACAACAGATGGGGACTACAGCCAAGAAATTAAAAGAAGCTTGCTCCTGGGGAGGAAAGCTATGGCAAATTAGCCAGGATACTAAAAAGCAGAGACATCACCCTGCCAACAAAAGTGTGTATAGTCAAGGCTATGGTTTTCCCAGCTGCAATGTATGGCTGTGAAGGATGGACCATAAGAAAGGCTGAGCACCAAAGAATGGAGGCCTTTCAACTCTGGTGCTGGAGAAGACTCCTGTGAGTCCCTTGAACTGCAAGGTGGTCAAACCGGTCAGTCCTAGAGGAGATCAACCCTGACTGCTCTTTAGAAGGCCAGATCCTGAAGATGAAATTCAAATACTTTGTCCACCTAATAAGAAGGAAGGACTCCCTGGAGAAGAGCCTAATGCTGGGAAAGACGGAGGGCAAAAGAAGGGGACGACAGAGAAGGAGGTGGCTGGATGGAGTCACTGAAGCAGTCAACGTGAGCTTTAATGGACTCCAGGAGATGGTAGAGGACAGGAAGACCTGGAGGAATGTTGTCCATGGAGTCGTGATGGGTTGGACATGACTTCGCAACTAACAACAATGAAAAAAAAAATCTCCTTGTCACAAATCCAGTCTCTATGAGTTCTCCCAAATCTTTGGGGTGAAACTGCAGAAACCTCATCTGAAAGTTATTATTTTTACTTGACAGAAGAAAATGCATGGGGTATAATCATATCAACTCTATTTGCCTAATTAGATCAATGTTCTTTTCAGCCGTGGTTCCATTGTAATGGGATGTATAAATAACTTTGGGGGGGAAAGAAGAGAAAATTCTGCGTAGGAAACAGAGAAGAGAGCCAGAAGCCATCAGTCACTTAAAGGTCAGAGAAAGAAACTCCAAATTGCAAGACTGATGTCAGCCCTCCCAGATAAACCTGAGAAGAATCAAGACCAGATTATGGGTAGTCCTTGACTTATGACCACAACTGAGCCCATCATTTCTGTTGCTGAATGAGTTTTGCCCCGTTTTACAACCTTTCTTGCTACACTTGTTAAGGGAATGACGGTAGTGGCTAAATTAGTCAAAGTGCTGTTAAGTGAATCCGTGTTCCCCATTGACGGTCATAAATTATGAGTCAGTCACTAAATGAACTGTTGTTCAGTCGAGGATTCCTTGTAATTCATTCTGCTTTATGGTTAAGTGTACATTAACCGGATCTTGCAAATCTGAAAGCACAAATTCCCTGACTCCACTTTTAACTACTTGGTCCATTTAGGATGGATCTCTCCTAAGATTTTTCCTCTGACAAGATCTTAAGTGACTGTGGGCTCCTGCCTCTCTTGTCTGATTGTTTGCTAGGCAGAATCTTTCCCCAAGGTCATTCATATGTTCCATTTCATCCATCCCCTCTCAGGGTAGAGCCTCAGATCTCCATTGAAAGACCAAGTGAAACAGCCGCAGAGGGGTTTAAGAAAAGAGCAACAAAGATGACTAGGGGGCTGGAGGCTAAAACATATGAAGAAAAGTTGCAGGAACTGGGTAGGTCTATTTTAAGGAAAAGAAGTACAAAAGGAGACATGATAGCAGTCTTCCAATATCTCAGGGGTTGCCACAAATAAAGTTGAGAAACACTGCTCTAGAGCAGGGGGGGTCGGCAAACTTAAACACTCAAAGAGCCATATGGACTCGTTTCCCACAGAAAAGAAAACACCGGGAGCCACAAAGGTCCTAACGGGAAGCCCCCTGTTCAATTCTGGAGATGACCGGAAGTTCAGTTCCCCCACCATAGAATCTCCTCCTAGCGCGGCATACTTTTTCCTCTACCTGTCATAACTGAAAGCCCTATCAATTGCAGAGACAACTGGAAAACCCTCCCCTTGCCATAGAGTCTTCTCTTGGAGCACTGTGCTTCTCCCCCCCCCTCCACCCACCTGAAACTCCTCTCAAAATTGTGGACTTAGGGGGCCAGGGTGACCATGCCCAGCTCAACATCACTCATGTTGGGGGCACCTATGGTGGCCCAAGCACTCTGCCAGCAAATAATCAGTAACACTCCCGAGCTCCGTTTTCAGCTGTTACAGCTTCCTGCAGCCCTCTGCCAGCAAAAACAGGCTCCCAAGCTCCGTTTCTGGCTGCAGAGGCCTCCTGCAATCCTCTGCCAGAGAAAATAGGCTCCTGAGCTCTGTTTTCGGCTGCGACGGCCTCTTGAAAGCCTATGCCAGCGAAAACAGGCTCCCAAGCTCCATTTTCAGCTGCAACAGCCTCCTGCAACCCTCTGCCAGCGAAAACAGGCTCCCAAGCTCCGTTTTTGGCTGCGGCGACCTCCTGCAATCCTCTGCCAGAGAAAATAGACTCCTGAGCTCTGTTTTCAGCTGCGACGGCCTCTTGAATTCCTATGCCAGCAAAAACAGTCTCCCGAGCTCTGTTTTCAGCTGCAACGGCCTTGAGTTTGACACCCCCTGTCCTAGAAATATCCCACAGATCACAGGATTATACTTAACTGGTTATAGCGATCTTTTTCCTACCATCCCTTCCCTAAAGCTGCCAATAATTTGATAGCCGCAATGAGTTCTGGTTAAGTCATTCAAGCCACCGAACAATTATTTCAGCACCGAGAAAACAATGCAGGCGTTTTCAGCAGCATCCAATACATCCAAAGTCAATGCTGCTGTTCTAATTATGACAAAGGACCAAGGCTGGGAAGCAAAAGCAATTCATAACTCTGCCAGCTTCAAAACATGAAATGCTGGAGGGAGTTTGATGGGAGAGGCAAAATGCTTAACAAAAGTTCCAGGAGCTGCAGGTAACAAATAATACGAAATAAAAGAAAATTCAAATAGCTTAAGAGTGATTTTCTTTCTTTCTTTTTTCACTGTGACGACTCCATGATGAGATTCATGGAAAAGAGTGTGGCAAGTGAAAATACCACACTGCTCCCATAATTTATGATTTATGGAATTAGGGGAAGTTGGGTGGCTTCATTTCTTAGCATTCTTTTGTAAAAACAAAACAAATTAAATTCAAAGGATGGCAATCTATACAACTGGCCTCTGTTACGGTTCCAGTTCAGACTTCTTTTATGTTGCAGAATAATTGTTATTGTTTAGCCCCCCATGCCTAAAAAGTTCTTGTTGTGATAATGCACTCCCCGAAATATGGAGGATCTAGCTAAGAAGAACATCTTGACTTAAATGTACAATGGTTAGAGAACAATCTGATTGTTTACACATCCATATTAACAGTATAGTTGACTACAAACCAGTGGTGGGATTCAGCCGGCTGGTACCCATTTGGGAGAACCGGTTGTTAACTTTCTAAGCAGTTCGGAGAACCGGTTGTTGGAAGAAATCTAATTTTGTTTTTTTTCCCCACTTTACAGGGCTAATCCTGTAAGGAAGGCAGGAAGGAAACATTCTGGTGTTGTTTCTAGCCTCATCTTTATTGCCCTGCTTACAGAAACTGCCTCTCTGGTTAACCCTTATTGCTTTGTAACAGCTAAGGCGAAGCGCCCATCGACCTGAGTGATGTTGAGTTGGCCACACCCACACAGTCACACGACCACTGACCCCACCTACCCAGCTGGTTCATTAGGTCAGAGAACTGGTTGTTAAATTATTTGAATCCTACCACTGCTGCAAACCCAAATTATGTCAGTCCAAAATTATCTAAGTCAATCTACCTGCTCGTGAATTGCATTTCCAATAAGAAGATGACTGCTCACCCAAGCAGCTTTTATTAACCCCCCCCCCTCCCCTTTGACCTATAAGAGCCTTGATGGCACGGTGGCTAGAGTGCAGTTTTTCAGGCTACTTCTGCTGCCTGTCAGCTGCCTGCAGTTTGGCAGTTCAAATCTCACCAGGCTCAAGGCTGACTCAGCCTTCCGTCCTTCCGAGGTGGGTAAAATGAGGACCCAGATTGTTGGGGGCAAGAGGCTGACTCTGTAAACCGCTTAGAGAGGACTGAAAGCCCTATGAAGCAGCATATAAGTCTAACTGCTATTGCTATTGCTATTAGAGAAGGGTGAGAGTGTGGTATATAAGTCAAAGTGTTGTTACTATTGCTATGTGGCAAGTAATTTTCTGTTGACTCCATGTTAGTAGACTTCATTTTAAAAACAAAGGAAGGCAATTCATGATCTGTGGGGTTCTTGGTGCCCTCTGAACTCAAGTTGTTTTCTCGCAGATGTTTCATTACCCAACTAGGTAACATCATCAGTACTAGAAGGGACTGAGATTTGCTTTCTGTTTATATACAAAGCGTTCACTTCCAAGTGACAAGCACATCCTGGATTATTATAACTTCCACTAAAACCTAAGGCAGTGGTGCTTTGCAAATTCTCTAGCAGAAGGTTTGATTACGCTTGTTAGGAGGAGAAGCCTCTGAAAGATGTTTTGGACTTTAGCTCCAATCATTAATGGCAAGACTTTATGGAAGTTGTAATCCAAAGCCTCTGAAAGATGTTATCTATCTCTGAACTAAATATTTATTTGCCTCAAGACAAAGGGTTGCAAATCCGTTTACCACTTCTGCTACTCTATTCACTGCTTGCCTCAAATTCCCGCCAAATAGGAATTACGTCTCTAATTACATGCCAAAAAGTTACTTGTCCATGATCATGTAACATAAGTCCATTACATTTGAGACATCAAACAAGTGTATCTCGACCTTCACCACTTTTCAGATGTGTGGATTTCAAACTCCCAGAATCCCCCAGCCAGCATAGCGGCGAGGGAATTCTGGGAGTTGAAGAACATGCATCTTAAAAGTTGCTGAGATAGAGAAATACTTTACTACAGCAGTGACCAACTGGTGTTCCGTGAGAAAAATTTGGTGGTCCCCAGAAAAATTATATGCATTTTTTAAAATTGCACTAAATCAGAGGTCCTCAAACTGACTTGGGGTCTGCTTCAGCCTCCTGGTGGGGGGCTTTGGGCGAAGGCTGGAGGGAAGTGCCACTGGTGGCAAAGAGCTGGAGGGCCTCATTCCAGTGGGACTGCATCATGGCCTGGAACTGGCTGACCATCTCAGCCCGCTGAGCCTCCAGGCGCCAGGACCTGGCCTTGCACTCCCGCAGGCCTTCCCTCTGCTTGGAAAGCCTATGCTCCTAGTCCTCAGTGTGGTGCTTTTGCTGAGCCTCCTTCTTGGTCAGTTGAACCAACTTGAACTGAGCCAGCTGTTTTGCCAACTCTTTCTCATGGTGGCTGTTGGGGCCCTAAGGGGAGGGGTGGCGAGTAGAGGCTGGCAAGGCACCCTTCGACGCGAGTGACATCGAGTTGGTGACTCCCACCCCGTCACATGACCACCTTGCCACGCCCACCCAGCCGGTCATTAGGCAGATCGTATTAGTGGACAGCGGGATTTAAAATTATGAATTTAGTGGTCCCTGAGGTCCGAAAGGTTGGTGACTCCTGCTTTATTAAACTTTTTTGTCATTCATTCGCAAATAAGCAAACCTGAACCCAGAGCTAACTTAAAAGGGGGCAGTTTTTGCACTTTACCAATTATGGGTAACTATTATGACTGCCTCTTGAACAGTCAGTGTAGTGAAATAAATCTGCACATCCCATTCATGAAAAGCTCCAAGTCCCTTTACACATGGATTAATGGAACAGCACGCTATAAAATGGTCTCCAAAAAATCACGCATCGCCTTAACGTCTCTAGGGAATGCCCTGACACTGAACAATCACTTTTCATTTCGTGATCTGATTTATTTCCTTTATTATTTTTACAGCAGAGCTGAGGATGAAGAATGGCAGGGATAAAAGGTTAGGAAAATACCATGACAGCGAAGGAATCCAGATGGAAACTTTGATCGTTTGGATGCTCCTGATTAAAAGCTATGCTGTAAATAGGTCACGATGTTCAGTCAAAAAACAAAACAAAACTCATCACCCAGCATTAACCCGTAAGTAGTTTTTTTATACGAAGGAATAGCGAAACAGGATAGAAAAAAAGAGAGAACTTGAAATGAGTTTTGGCCAGCTCACTCAAAGTGATCTCCAGGGGACCCAATTCTAGGAATTCAAATGGAGAAATAAGCTATCTGAAAATGCATACAATTTTTAAAGCACTCTTGTTTTTCTTAGTTATGTGCCCCAAAGGTGCTTTTCCAAAAGGCAACTGGGATTTTTGGGGATTTTTTCCCCCCTTTGAAAACTTATTGGATGAGAACTAACAGCTGTTGGGAGAAATGTCCATCTGGGTTCAGTTCCAAGTGGGGAGAAACAGACTGGAAACATGGAGGCTGTTAGGAAAAATGGTTTAATGGTGGACAGGATCACATGGTTTGAGGTCCTGGGCAAAAAAAAAAAGGAATAAATGCTGAGAGTGCCTGGGTTTTATGCCCTCTCTGGGCTTTTGAATTGGATCTTGTATTCTGATTGGTTGTCTGACTCCCAGTGGGCCATGCAGGGGCAACTCTGGAGGCTGTTCTGAGTCCCAGGCTTGGTTGATTCTTGCTGAGTGATGATATAGCAATAGCAATAGCAATAGCAGTTAGACATATACCACTTCATAAGGCTTTCAGCCCTCTCTAAGCGGTTTACAGAGTCAGCATATTGCCCCCAACAACAATCCGGGTCCTCATTTTACCCACCTGGAAGGATGGAAGGCTGAGTCAACCCTGAGCCGGTGAGATTTGAACAGCCGAACTGCAGAACTGCAGTCAACTGAAGTAGCCTGCAGTGCTGCATTTAACCACTGCACCACCTCGGCTCTATATAATGAAGGGGCTTTGGGCAATTCCTCCTATGGCTCTGCCTGAAGTAGATAGACCTTTGTTATGTAGAATAGACTGGCCCAGACCTTAATGGCCCATTGACAAAGGTGGTGGTGGTGAGGATGAGTTTCTGCTTCTCTTTTAAGGGAAATATTCTGCCCTTTTAATATTTCCTAAAATATCTCATTTTCCTAGGAGAGAGGTGGGTGCTAACTTCCTATGCAACAATGATCTGGATGATTGAGAATCTCCCCAGGTTCTTTAGTTATGTGGTTTAAATGTAGTTTATAAAAGTTTTTTTCCTGACACACATAAAAAAACACATGCACAAGCAGAAGATATGAGATTGTTTTGTTATTGGAAAGATACAGGTCGATAGATGGAAGAATATAATTTAAAACTAGGTAAATCTAGTTAAATTTAGTGACAATAGGTACAGTTAAATAAAAAATTGATAATGATAGTAATGTATACAATGTGTAGTGTTATGATAAGCAATAATTGGATATGAATATTGAATGATGCCCGTGAAGGGAAGGCTAGAAATCCTTTTGGATTATATATAAAGGTTAATAATAATAATAATAATAACAATAAAAAAGAACTAAATTAGACACAGTTAAGTTTTGATTATTAGGGGGAAAATGTTATGATATAGGATATAGTCAAATAAAGAAAGGATAATGATAATAATTTATATATATATGTATGGGTATAATATAAGGAAACTGGATGTAAATTGTAAACAGTGATTTGGAAAGGAGGATTAGAAAATTTTGTTATTAAATATTATGGATGTTTAGCTAGAATAGGGTATAAAGATTTAGTGTTAATGGAGGATTTTATAAAGAAGTAAATGAAATGCCAGTATGTGGTTATGTATTAAATCTTGGTATATTTTATGATGAAGGAAGTTTAAACAATGATAGTCAAATAAAAGTGGAGGTATGATGATGGTAATATGTATAAACATCTGAGTTAAGATACTAGAGTTAATATGAATTATACTTGACGGTGGAAGAGATGAACAAAAGCCTTTTGTAACTTTCTACAGTATTTAAAGAAGGAGGATTTGTATGTTTGTTTTGAAATATAAAAATAAAAAATAAAAAAACACATGCACAAAAACCACTATAAAACAGAAACGAGAAAAAAAAAGTCAGCTGTAGAGGGAAGGCTAGAGATTTTAATAGGAAAATGGTCAATTTTAATTAGCTCCATCCTCCCCCACAATGAAACTCAAGAGTTCCTTCAAAGCATAGTGGCTCAGTGCTTGTCTCCTACATAGCACCAAAAGTAATTAAGTAGTCTTCAACATATGACCTTCAACATATGACCAGAATTTCTATTACTAATCAAGGTGAGTTGCGCTTGATTTTACAAACTTTTTTTGCTATTTGCTATGTTATTAAGCAAAACAGATGGTCATTAAGTGAATTCAGGTTCCCCCATTAACTTTGCTTGTTGGAAACTGGCTGGGAAGTTCACAAATGGTGATCACATCACCATGGGACCCTGCAAATAATATGCCGTATAGGCTGGCTGCCAAGCATTCAAGAGCCGTGGTGGTGCAGTGGTGAGAATGCAGTACTGCAGGCTACTTCTGCTGACTGCCGGCTGCCTGCAATTTGGCAGTTCAAATCTCACCAGGCTCAAGGTTGACTCACCCTTCCACCCTTCCGAGGTGGGTAAAATGAGAGCTCAGATTGTTGGGGGGCAAGAGGCTGACTCTGTAAACTGCTCGGAGAGGGCTGTAAAAGCACTGAAGTGGTATATAAGTCTAAGTGCGAAGGAGGGAGGGAGGGAGAAAGGAAGAAGGGAAGGAAGGAGGGAAAGAAGGAAGGAAGGAAAGGAAGGAAGGTGTGGTGGAGCAGTTAGAATGAAGTGATGCAGACTAACTCTGCCCACTGCCAGGAGTTTGATCCTGACCCGTTCAAAGTCGACTCAGCCTTCCATCCTTCCAGGGTGGGTAAAATGAGGACCCAGATTGATGGGGGCAAGAGGCTGACTCTGTAAATCGCTTAGAGAGGGTTGCAAAAGCTCTGAGAAGCGGTGTATAAGTCTAAGCACTATTGCTAAATGTTGATCACATGACCCTGAAGATGCTCCAAAGATGGTGGAGCTTGCAGTGATGGCTATATTTGAACTTCCTTGACTGGAAGGAAAATAATACAAGTAGACCTCAACTTACAACCATCCATTTAGTGAATGTTCAAAGTTACAATGCCCCCCGCAAAAAAAAAGTGACGTATGTCAGATTTTTACACATATGATTGTTGTAGTATCCTGATGATCACATGGTCAAAATCCAGACTCTTGGCAACTGGCATGTACTTATGACGGTTGTAGCATCCCAAAGTCATGTGATTATCCTTGACCTTCATGCCAAGTCAATGGGGAAACCAGATTCACTTAACAACTACATTATTAACTTAACCACCGCAGTGATTCAGTTAACTGTGGCAAGGAAGATCATAAAATGAGGCAAAACTCACTTAACAACGGTCTTGTTTAGCGACAGACATTTTGGACTCAAATGCAGTCATAAGTTAAGGGCTGCTTTTATCTACATTTATGATTAACTTGAAATCCCTTAAAGACTTTTTGCATACAATGGAGAAAAATGCACTTATGAGTTGTGGCTTCGATGATTAGGAAACAAAACTAGATAATAGAAAGAATGGGTTTTCTTTTGCAATCACAGAGTAATCACAGTGTTGTAACTGTACTTACGTTTGCTGCAAAGGACATTTGAAGCTTTTTTTATTCTATTTCTTTTTATTCTATTTCTTTTTATTCTTTCTGTATTTTTGTCTCTTTTTCTCTTCTCTCTTTTTGGCTTTTATTTTTTAGAAGTTGTTGTTCATTTTTACCTCCTTTGTAAAACTTCCAATAAAAAAAATTATTTCGGAAAAAATTACTCCAATGAACTGAATGCTTATTTTGTTTTTCCAAATGATCACTTCCTTATTACCTCCCCTACCCCAAGCCAACCATTCTCTTTTTAATCTTTACTTCTCCTGGCAGATCTATTTACTGCAGAGAATGTATATATAGAAAAATGAACTCCATTAAAAACCCTTGCAGTGCAGTGAGTTTCTTTCTATAAATGTTTACTCATGAAGCAAGACGCACGCATCATTGTGGTTTCCAGAGAAATATCATCAATGAGTAATGAGTTTATATTAAAAATCAAACAACTTTCAAACCTGTGTAGTGAAAAGAAAAATAATGGCAATAAGGAAATAACAGAAGCAAAAGTAAAGAGCCATGGTGGCACAGTGGTTAGAATGCAGTATTGCAAGCTAACTCTGCCCACTGCCAGGGGTTCAATCCTAACCGGTATATAAGTCTAAGTGCTATTGCTAGGAGCCAGTGGTGGGATTCAAATAATTTACCAACCAGTTCTCTGCCCTAATGATCAGCTGGGTAAGCGGGACTCGGTGGTCATGTGATCATGTGGGCGTGGCCAAGTCAATGTCACTCAGGTCGATGGGCACTTCGCCTTAGTTGTTACAATGGTAATAAGGGTTAACTAGAGAGGCAGTTTCTGTAAGCAGGGCAATAAAGATGAGGCTAGAAACAACACCAGAATGTTTCCTTCCTGCCTTCCTTACAGGATTAGCCCTGTAAAGTGGGAAAAAACAAAAGGCGATTTCTTCCAACAACCGGTTCTCCGAACTACTTAGAAAGTTAAGAACCGGTTCTCCCGAATAGGTGCGAACTGGCTGAATCCCACCACTGCTAGGAGCCCTGGTGGTGCAATGGTTGGAATGCAGTATTGCAGGCTAACTCGCTCACAGCTAGGAGTTCAATTCTGACCAGCTCAAGGTTGACTCAACTTTCTATCCTTGGTAAAGGATTGAAAAGAAATTGAGATTGGTAAACAGAGTCACCTCAAGGCTCGATTACTGTAATGCGCTCTACATGGGGCTGCCCCTGAAAAGTGTTCGAAGACTACAGTTGGTCCAGAATGCAGCCGCGCGAGCGATATCGGGTGTACCTAGGTACACCCATGTTACTTCTATCCTCCGCGAGCTGCACTGGCTTCCTATTGGTCTCCGAACGCGCTTCAAGGTGCTAGTTATTACTTTTAAAGCCCTACATGGATTAGGACCTGGATATCTGAGAGACCGCCTCCTGCCACATACCTCCCAACGACCAATTAGATCTCACAGGTTGGGCCTTCTCCGGGTGCCGTCGACCGGACAATGCCGGCTGGCGGCTCCTCAGGGGAGGGCCTTCTCTGTAGCTGCTCCGGCCCTGTGGAACGATCTACCTGTAGAGATCCGGACCCTTCCCACTCTCTCGGCCTTCCGAACAGCCACTAAAACCTGGCTGTTCCGGCAGGCCTGGGGCTGTTGAACAAGGTCCAGCCCCACTTAATGGAATGTATGGTGTGCTGTTTTTTTAAATTATATCTCATGTTATTTTTAATTCTTATTTTTATCTTGCTGTAAGCCGGCCAGAGTCCTACGAGATTGGGCGGCATACACATTTATTAAATTGCCAATTGCCAATTGGAGGACCCAGTTTGTCGGGGGTCAATATGTTGACTCTGTAAACTGCTTAGAGAGAACTGTAAAGCACCATGAAGCGGTATAGAAATCTAAGTGCTATTACTAAAGAGGAAATCACACAAGCAAAACTAAAGAGGGTAAATAGACAATTCTCTTGGAGAATTTTCAAAGTGAAGTTACTTCAAGCATGATCTCAATGTACCCAGAGAATCACGTAAAAAGAAAAAGAACATCTTAAGACCTTCTTAAGCCTCATTTGTCTTGAAAAGTAAAGAGAAAGTTAGGGGAAAGCGAATGTCCATTAAAAACTCCAATTACAGGTAGTCCTTGACTTACTATGAGCACAACTGAGCACAACATTTCTGTTGCTGAGCGAGACAGTTGTTAAGTGAATTTTGCCCTACCTTTTTTGCCAGAGTTGTGGAGTGAATCCCTGCACTTGTTAAGATAGTAACAACATTGTTAAGTGAATCTGGCTTCCCCATTGCCGGAAGTTTGCAAAAGGGAATCACATGGCTGCAGGGTGTTGCAACCGTCATAAATATGAATCAGTTGAAAAGCATCTGAAACTTTCGATCACTTCAACTTCAACAGTGTTTTTCAGTGGGAAAAACAATCACAAGCCACTTTTTTTCAACGCCGTTGTAACTTCGAACAGTCACTTAACAAACTGTTGTAAGTCGAGAACTATCTCTAATAGGACTAGCACCAAGACCAAACAGAACCAGCCCATTATAATCCGAAACGGTGAAGTCGGCCTCTGCTTTGCTTGCTTGCTATCGGCTGCCATAGTAACTGAGAGAGTGGGGGCTCGTGGAATTACTAGGTGCTGGAGGAGTTATCATGAAGGGAGTTTTGTTCTCACCATCTTCTGGGTATGCTGATGACTCGTGTCAGAGGTGGGTTCCTACCAGTTCGCACCTATTCGGTAGAACTGGTTCCTCAAATCTACCGAACCGGTTAGAAGAGGTTCCACCAGTAGACCCGGAAAGCAGGCCACACCTACAGAAGAGCTTCCAAAAATTTTTGAAACCCACCACTGGTCCTTGGATATGATTATTCTACACTATCATGCTCATATTTATAAAACTCAGTGCCTCTGTGAAAGGGAAGGATGACTACTGCGTTTGTGGTGCAATCAGAACATTGCGTGTGTTGAAGTTGTTTTAACGCAAACCGAAGATGCCTTTTAAAAAACAAGTTGACATTATATTCTTATGCATGCCGGTGCTGTGTGTGAGGTAATTTAAGGTGGTTCTGACAAGTGTCGTCGGCATCTTCATATCCGGTCACATGGGCGGCAAGCCACTCCCATCCGGTCACATGGGCGGCAAGCCACTCCCACAAAGGAGGCCACACCCACAGAGTAGGTTCGAACAATTTTTGAAACCCACCACTGGACGAAGGAGGCCATTTTCACCCTCCCCAGGCTCCAGGAAAGCCTTCAAAGACTGGAGAGGATGAAAAACGCTTTCCCTCTGGAAGCTGGAAATGGATCATTTCCGAACTTCCAGTTGGCACACACACACAGAGAGAGAGAGAGAGAGACTGACACAGAGAGAGAAAGAAAGAGAAAGGAAGAAATAAATAAATAAATAAAGAAAAAAGAAAGAAAAAGAGTGAGAGATGAAAGAAAAAAGGGACAGAGAGACAAAAGGAAGGAGAGAGAGGGAGGGGAGAACACATGGCCGGCAAGCCACTCCCACCAGGTCACATAGCCGGCAAGCCACTCCCACAAAGGAGGCCACACCCACAGACTAGGTTCCAAAAATTTTTGAAACCCACCACTGAGTCTCGTGTTTGGGCTGGGTCAAGGTATAATCATCTCTGCATACCAGCTGAATGATGCCACTTGAAGATGCACCCCACATGACACCTTTGGGAGTTGCAGATTGGACATTGGGGTAACTGGGGGGAGGGTCCTGGGTCAACGTTTGATATGTACACCTTCACACTTTTTTTTGCTTCAGATCTTGCTTCACTTTAGCTGTTTTCATTTCATGTCCAGTAAAAGTACCTTTATCTCTACTCAAATGAAGTTGAGGGTTTTTCTTTCTTGGATACTGAATGAGGCATGCCTGACAGTTGATCCATGCAAGATTTGAGATATCAATAACTCGAACCTCCTACACAGAAATCAGAGATCTTCACAACAAGCCGTGATTTCGCTCCTCCTTTCTCATCAGACACAAGATTGCTTCGTGAACTCAACCCAGCCTGGACAAATGATGCCTGCCATGAAATTCTAGACCATAATATTGGCCCTTCCGAATAAATGGGATCTTGGGGCAGGCATGTATATAAAACATGCACCCTTAGTCCAATGCAGAAAGCAGAATGTTCCAAATCAAATGTTATAGCTTCACTTTGGACTGCAGCGTTGATGGCTCACACCTGTCATTATTCTAGGTCCTACTTATAAAATACTATCTAGATACACATGCTTTGTGACAAAACTATGTGATCACGCAATGGAGGAGAATCAATCCATTGGTTCAGTGATAGTTGGTGATTGAAACACATAAGGGAATATTGCTCCCACCTCCTTGAGTCCGGAAGCAGTTCCATAGATGGAAGGTGTAGACATTTTGGTGAGGTACCGACGTTTAGTACTGTAAGGAACCCCAGACCGCTCCTGAGTGAAGGGGTGGAATGTCTGCCAGTTTGAACTGAGGTAACGGAATGTGAGGCAACTGGCAGTTGGAACAGAGTTCTTTTCAGATGGGAAGGGGGAGTAGAACTCCTTAGCATCAGAGCGTGTTAATTACTGTATAAGACATACTAATGATCTGATGGTCATTTTGAAAAATCCTTTCTTAGCGAGCAACTAGAAGCCAAGAGGAACATATGCACCAAATTTCAAGTTTGTGGGCTTTACGGTTCTGGAAATTTTGTGATGAGTTAGTGGTACTTGGTTTAGATAGATGATAGATAGATAGATAGATAGATAGATAGATAGATAGATAGATAGATAGATAGATAGATAGATAGATAGATATAGAGATAGATATAGATAGATAGATAGATAGATAGATAGATAGATAGATAGATAGATGATTTTATATATATATATACATATACATATACATATACATATACATATACATATACATATACATATACATATACATATACATATACATACATACATACATACATATACATATACATATACATATACATATACATATACATATACATATACATATACATATACATATACATATACATATACATATACATATACATATACATATACATATACATATATATATATATATATATATATATATATATATATATATATATAAAAATAGGTAGGTAGGTAGGGAGAGAGAGAGAGAGAGAGAGAGAAAGAGTGAGTGAGTTTTAAGTTGTTGGGGGGAATGAAACTCTTCTGATTTAAGACTAACTGTGTTGTGTAGACATCTGAGATTATCTAAAAATACTTCTACTGTACTGCCGTAAAATGGCTTCTACTGTACAGCGCAGTGGAATTGCCATGGTAACGACTTCACAGTACTCCACAAGGGGGCTCCCTCTGGTAAGGTGGAAAATCCAGCATTAGAAATTATGTTGGGTCCAGACATTTCCCCCCTATAAATAAATACCCAGGCTATCGGGTAGCATTATATTACACTACAGGAAGGCAAGGAATGTATATTCCCATATGACTTTGTAACGAACCAAGATGTCTGCTGAACAAACTTCCTCCATACAATATCACTGATGATATTACCCACTTGGGTAGTAAAATGTCCGGAAGCAAACCCCGAAGCTCAGAGGTTACCTAAGAACATCACAATTCAGAGCTGAGCTACACATATGTTCATCTTTTGTTGGTCCCTCCATTTGGCACATTAAGACCTCTCTATTGTAGCCTCATCATCCCATGTGGAAGTGGAGAAGATTTATTTTTGTGATGACACACAAAATCTTCCCTTTGATTTCCCCACACTTGTCATTAGAACGTTAGTCATGCTGGCTGCTTTATCACGCTGACGTTAAAGCGTCTATATTTTGAGTATGGGTTCATATTTCTCCTTGTCTTCTTTAAACTGCCCTGGGAATGAGACA
The DNA here is from genome assembly GCF_009769535.1 of Thamnophis elegans. Classification (NCBI taxonomy): domain Eukaryota; kingdom Metazoa; phylum Chordata; class Lepidosauria; order Squamata; family Natricidae; genus Thamnophis; species Thamnophis elegans. Next base: position 10,098,734 of record NC_045549.1, read on the forward strand.
ATGGGATGAAAGAAAAAGCTCCTCTAAGGCTTAAGCAGAAGTAAGAATTGCAACGCTACGTTAATAAACAAGTCATAAAACTTGAGTTTTGTTCTTTTCTGTGTTTGGGGGAAAATAATCCAGAGACTTTTTCACCTTTGCGCTATAGTTACCATATTTTTTTGGAGTATAAGAGGCTCCAAGATTTTGAGAAGGCAATTTTTTTTAAAAAAAGTTTTTGCACTCTGCGGACCCCCTAAAAATGGCCCGTTTTTCATCAAAAAAATGGGCATGCATAGCCTTTAGGAGGTTTATAGAGTGCTCCTGGGGGCTGGGGGGCATAAACAAGCAAAAAAATGACCAGTTTTTTCGCTCATTTCTGCCCTCCCAGCCCCCAGGAGCACTCTGGAAGACTCCTAAAGGCTATGCAAAGCCATTTTTGCAAAGGAAATGAGGTTTTAGGAGGCCAAAATGCTGTATTCAATGTATAAGATGCACCCAGATTTTCGCCCTCTTTTTTGAGGGAAAAAGATGTGTCTTATACTCTGAAAAATACCGTAATGTAGAAGAGAGTTGGTTCTTAAGATGACCAGAGCGAAAAGGAGTTGTGTGAAGATCTTTGAGAGGTTGCAAATTTCTAAGCACAAAGATCGGTCAGTGTTACTAACTGCAAAGAAAACAGCAGAAGTGCCTCAGGGTGTTTATTGGCTTTTAGATCTCAGCTGTGACCTTCTATGGTCTTTCTCCATGCCTCACCTTCCAGGAACAAAGATCATCATGTATCAAACTCAGAATGCTTCACTATAAGAGAGTAGAGATATAATGGACTTCCCTCACATTACATATTCCAGGTGTGGAACACAACGGCATCCGTCATTCCTAGTCTGGGTGATTGCTGGGAATTCCAGAAGGCTATTTGGTTGTCATTTGGACAGGACAATTGTGAGTGACTAAACTAAAGGTGTTTCTTCACTGCCTGTTGTGGCTCGCCAGCAGCCAGCGGAACTGGTAGCAGACTCAGACCGTGGGGAGGTCGGGGAGGAACATGGGCCAGTCCTGGAGTCTGGAAAATTTGGTATTTGGTATTTTGGTATTTTATTTGGATTTATAGGCCGCCCTTTTCCCTGAGGGGACTCAGGGCGGCTTACAATCATTAGGGAGGGGGTGCAATTCAATACAAACAGTATGTGAGCAAAATAAATAAAGTAATAAAAACACAACTTGCATTCAACATTCAACACTCGGGTGGGGCAAATTAGAGACTTATCCCCAGGCCTGTTGGGATAGCCAGGTCTTAAGGGCTGCGCGGAAGGCCTGGACGGTGGTGAGGGTGCGTATCTCGACGGGGAGATCGTTCCACAGGGTCGGAGCTGCAACAGAAAAAGCTCTCCTCCGTGTAGTCGCCAGTCGACATTGACTGGCGGATGGGATTCGGAGGAGGCCCAGTCTGTGAGATCTTATCGGTCGGAGGGAGGTAATCGGCAGAAGGCGGTCTCTCAAGTACTCAGATCCACTACCATGAAGGGCTTTAAAGATGGTCAACAGGACCCTGAAGCGCACCCGGAGATCAACAGGTAGCCAGTGCAGCTCGCGGAGGATGGGTGTTATGTGGGCGAACCGCGGTGCGCCCACTATCACTCGCGCGGCCGCATTCTGAACTAACTGCAGCCGCTGGATGCACTTCAAGGGCAGCCCCATGTAGAGCACATTGCAGTATTCCAGCCTAGAGATCACAAGGGCTCGAGTGACTGTTGTGAGAGCCTCCCGATTCAGGTAGGGTCGTAACTGGTGGACCAGGCGAACCTGGGCAAATGCCCCCCTGGTCACAGCCAACAGAAAAGTCTCTGATGAGGGCTCTGTGTCGGAGGGAGAGATGGGGCCAGGGCTGTCTGACAGTTATCAGCTCCCAAAGCTCTGCATGGCCTTTTGGGGTTGTGTGTGTGGTGGTTTGTTTTTTTGTGTGCAAAAAACGAGGCATGCAGAGGGTTTGGGAAGTGTGCAGAGTGCAAAAACTTTGTTTTTTAATTTACCTCTTCAAAATCATGGTGCGTCTTATACTCCAGTGCATCTTATAGTCTGAAAAATACGGTAAACTGTTTCAACTCCTCCCTTCAGGATGCCACTAACAGGGCATTGCATGCCAAAACAGCTAGACATGGAGACAATTTTTTTCCCTTGTGCCATCACTCTGCCAAACACCTAATCCTCACAGTACTATCTAATGCCTCTCTGTACATTTACCCATGTACTACAGTTATAGTAGTAGCATTATTATCCTTATCTTCTTTACTGTGGGGGCGATGTGCTGACTCTGTAAACCGCTTAGAGAGGGCTGAAAGCCCTATGAAGCGGTATATAAGTCTAACTGCTATTGCTATTGCTATTGTTACTACCTCCTGTTAATATTATTATGATTATTACTACTCTGTTGCTTTCCATGCACACTAAGAGCTTCTGCATTGGAGACAAAGTCCTTGTATGTCTAACCACATTTGGTCAAATATTTTTTTTTCTGCTCTATTCTGTTCTGTTCCATTCTATTCTAATGCATTCCATTCCATATGTTCTGTTCTGTTCTATTCTATTCTTGTTTTTGTTGCTGCTCTTGTTAGTTGCGAAGTCGTGTCCGACCCATCGCGACCCCCATGGACAACGTTCCTCCAGGCCTTCCTGTCCTCTACCTTCCTCTGGAGTCCATTTAAGCTCACGCCGACTGCTTTGGTGACTCCATCCAGCCACCTCATTCTCTGTCGTTACCCTTCTTCTTTTGCCCTCCATCTTTCCCAGCATTAGGCTCTTCTCCAGGGAGTCCTTCCTTCTCATTAGGTTTGAATTCTATTCTATTCCATTCCATTCCACTCCACTCCGTTCCATATAGAAGAAAACACTGTCACACTAGGACAGCTAAGGACAACCAAAACTATCTCCCCCCCCTCCCCCCCATAGGCTAGGGATGAGTGTGATGAGAAGAGAGATGAGAGATGACATGAGAGATGAGATGAAGACAACGCCGTTGGGACATGACAGGAAAAAATATGTGATTGGGAGGTTGTGAGAAAAGCCCCCCCCCCATGATCACAATAGCTACTTGTGGACCATTCTGACCTTCTAGAAGTCTCAAACTCAATATTTAAGAGTGAATGAAGTTGTTATCTGTTATAATCACTGCTTCCCTGCGGGCTTAGTGTTTATAGGCATTTCTCCTCCTAAATCTCTGATGTTGGAGAAGCCAGAAACCATCGGCTTCCTTTCAGAGATAGATGTGATGGTTTTATGCTGAACAGACTGTCCAATGCCTACAGAGCTGGTTGCCTTTTTTAATCAAACTGTCAAAGGGACCCATAATTAGAAGATGGGACAAACACCAGCATAAACATCTCATCTCGCCATTAGTATTTTTTTCACATTTAATCAGTGGTGGTATTCAATTTTTTTTTACTACCAGTTCTGTGGGCGTGGCATGGTGGGTGTGGTGTGGCTTGATAGGCGTGGCAGAGGAAGGATAGTACAAAATCCCCATTCCCTCCCCGCTCCTGGGGGAAGGATACTGCAAAATCCCCATTCCCTCCCCGCTCCTGGGGGAAGGATACTGAAAAATCCCCATTCCCTCCCTTTTCCTGGGGGAAGGATACTGCAAAATCCCCATTCTCTCCCTACCCCACTAACCTGCTTTCCAGCTGCTTTCTCCTGTGCAGGGCAACAAAAGAAGACCCAGCCAATCAGCTGGGATGCCGATCAGCTGGAACTTGGGAAGCAGCAAATAGATGGGGCGGAGTCAGCCAGAGGTGGTATTTGCCGGTTCGCCGAACTACTCAAAATTTCCACTACCAGTTCGCCAGAACCGGACAGACCCGGCTGAATACCACTTATGCATTTAATACTGTTGCATTCAAAGAAAGGGTAACTCCCTTTTTAAAAATATCTTTAGGCTTTGCATTCTTGATAGACACCCAGAAGGAAGACAAGGAGACTCCTGGCTATTCTCAATCCCACTTCCCTTTTCTCTGCGGTCTCATTTCCTTCTCACGGAGCCCAATTCCCTACGGGTTTCATTTATATAAACTCTCAAAAGTTCCCTTCTCCTTGAGAGCTGAGTATACCACACACTGACCCATAAGAGTTATCACCTGTTTCCATAACAACACGGAAAAATTATCATTATGTGTCACAGAAGGCAGCTAATATTTCGGCTTCTTACCCACGTAGCTGCTAAAAAACTGAAATGATATTGCCTAACTCTGACTTGCTCCCGACCAACTGCAAATTGTCTTAAACCAGAGGTGGGAAAGTAAACAAGGGCCAAATTTAATGGGGAGGAGGATGACACAATCAACACCCTCATTAACAACTAAAAGCTACATGACCAGGAGCCATATAAATACAATATATAGAACAGTAAAGTGAAGGAAGTGGTGGCTTAGTCGCTAAGATGCTGAGCTTGTCGATCAGAAAAGTTGGCAGTTTGGCAGTTCGAATCCCTACTGCTGCATAATGGAGTGAGCTCCCATTACTTGTCCCGTCTTCTGCCAACCTAGCAGTTCGAAAGCATATAAAAATGGAAGTAGAAAAATAGGAAGCACCTTTGGTGGGAAGGGAACAGCGTTCCGTGCGCCTTCGGCGTTTAGTCATGCCGGTCACATGACCACAGAGACATCTTCGGACAGCACTGGCTCTTCTGCTTTGAAACGGAGATGAGCACTGCCCCTTAGGGGCGGGAACGACTAGCACATATGTGCAAGGGGAACCTTTACCTTTAAAGTAAAGGAGGCCCTCCAGATTTTACTCCACTAGTCGTTGCAGACTATAGGGGTCACTGCTTGCCTTTGTGTCAAGGCCACTAGCCAGCTTTGTCCGAAGACATGCCCATGATCATGTGGCCAGAATGACATCACGGAGCACCGTTACCTTCCCACTGAAGAAGTACCTATTCATCTACTCACATTTGCATGCTAGGCTGGCAGCAGCCAGGGAGAAGAAGGGAGCTCATCCACTGCATGGTGCTCAGGTTTCAAACCTGGGCTGCCTGCTTTCCAGCCAACAGGCCCAGTGTCTTAACAACTGAGCTACTGCATTGTTCACATAGAACAGTCCAGTACACAAATTCTGGAAGAGAGAAGTTCCCAGGCGATGGGCTCCAGCACACATTGAAAGCTTAGAAGAATAAAGCTTTGGTCCCGGGCACCTACTCAACATTATCCAGGGACAATGTTCACATATACTTAGAACTAAGGAGAAATTTCCTGACAGTTAGAACAATTAACCAGTGGAACAATTTGCCTCCAGAAGTTGTGAATGCTCCAACACTGGAAGTTTCTAAGAGATTGGACAACATTTCTCTGAGATGTTATACGGTTTTCTGCCTAAGCAGGAGGTTGGACTAGAAGACCTCGAAGGTCCCTTCCAACTCTGTTATTCTATTCCATCCCATCCCATTCCCATTCAATTCTATTCTTTCCTATTCTATTCCTATTTCCATTCCTTTTCATTTCATACTATCCTATCCTATCCCTATTCTATTCCAACCCCTATTCTTTCCTATTCCTATTCCATTCCATTCTATTCCATTCCATTCTATTGAGGACTTATTGTTTGAATGATGTCAAGCCTATTTCAAAGCTTGGGATTCAACATTCATGTACTTCCTGCCTTAAAAGGGCAGGAGATCGTGTCACCAAAGTTCAGTCATCAGGGAAGGTTGGCATAGCTGCATAAAACAGGTCTGAATCTCAACATGTCATACGGACTGCTGGTTGCCCCAATCTGACTTAAAAGCCTAATAAAACGATTGCCAGTTCCAGTGTCAATTTCTGGCAGAGTATCATCTCTCAGAACTAAAACTTGCAGAAGCAGATTAAATATTTATTCAGTCCAGAAGTTTGTTCTCACAAGTCTAACACATCTATAATTTAAAAAGCAACAACAACATATGTCCGCCTGCCCTTTTGATGGGTGATCTCTTATTTCGTTGTGCAGGCTAGGGCTTCACTTAGAACCAGCTTTTGAGTTCAGTACAAGTAGTCCTCAGCATGCAACCACAATTGAGCTCAAAATTTATGTTGCTCACTGAGAAATTCGTTAAGTGAGTTTTGCTCCATTTTGCAACTTTTCTCGGCAGATTTGTTAAGTGAATCCCTGCAGTTCTCAAATTAGTAACATGGTTGGTTAAGTGAATCTGGTTTGCAACCGTCATAAATATGTGTCAGATTTCAGGCACCCAAATGTAAATCCAGTGACCATGGGGATGCTGCAATGGTCGTAAGTGTGAAAAATGGTCGCGAGTCACTTTTTTTCAGTGCCATTGTAATTTTGAACGGTCACTAAATGAACTGTTGTAAATTGAGGACTATCTGTACAGAAGGTTTTCTGATGGGTAGCGTTATGTACTGAATGCATATAGTTGTGTTAACTGTGCTAAAGTGAAACTAACCTTTAGATGACCCCAACTGTTAACTGTGATAAAGTGAAACTAACCTTTAGATGACCCTAACTGTTAACTGGGCCAAAGTGAAACTAACCTTTAGATTACCCCAAATGTTAACTGTGATAAAGTGAAACTAACCTTTAGATGACCCCAACTGTTAACTGTGATAAAGTGAAACTAACCTTTAGATGACCCCAACTGTTAACTGTGATAAAGTGAAACTAACCTTTAGATGACCCCAACTGTTAACTGTGCTAAAGTGAAACTAACCTTTAGATGACCCCAACTGTTAACTGTGCTAAAGTGAAACTAACTTTTAGATGACCCCATCTGTTAACTGTGCTAAAGTGAAACTAACCTTTAGATGACTCCAACTGTTAACTGTGCTAAAGTGAAACTAACTTTTAGATGACCCCAACTGTTAACTGTGCTAAAGTGAAACTAACTTTTAGATGACCCCATCTGTTAACTGTGCTAAAGTGAAACTAACCTTTAGATGACCCCAACTGTTAACTGTGATAAAGTGAAACTAACCTTTAGATGACCCCAACTGTTAACTGTGATAAAGTGAAACTAACCTTTAGATGACCCCAAGTGTTAACTGTGCTAAAGTGAAACTAACCTTTAGATTACCCCAAATGTTAACTGTGCTAAAGTGAAACTAACCTTTAGATGACCCCAACTGTTAACTGTGCTAAAGTGAAACTAACCTTTAGATGACCCCAACTGTTAACTGTGCTAAAGTGAAACTAACTTTTAGATGACCCCATCTGTTTTGGAGGGAAATGTAGAACATTTATATTTGGGCGGGCTTTTTCTAGTCCTATGATTGGTTAAGGCCCTGTGGGCCTAGAGTATAAATCACGGGCATTTGCCTGCAGTTCCTCAGTTTCATTTGTGAATCAATAAATGCTGTTGTAACTATGCTGGCCTGGTTCTTGCCTACTGAAGCCCACTACTCAATAGGTAACCTTCAAGGAGACGTCTAAAATGTAGCAGCCACATCTTGAAACCTTGAAAGAACAAAGCTTCTAGAATACAGGAATAAGAGCAAAGTGACTTACGACTGTTTTTCACACTTACGACCATTGTAGCATTCCCACGGTGATGAGGAATTTTGACATGGTCAAAATTCGGATGCTTGGCAACTGATTCATATTTATGACGGTTGCAGTGTCCTGTGGTCACGTGATCCCCTTTTGAAGCCTTCTGTTAAGCAAGTCAATGAGGAAGCCAGATTCACTTAAGGACCGTGTTACTAATTTAACAACTGCAGTGATTCACTTAACAAGTGAGACAAAGAAGGTAGCAAAATAGGGCAAAATTCACCTAACAAGTGTCTCACTTAGCAACAAAAAATTTTTTTGCTCAATTGTGGTCGTAAGTCAAGGACTACCTGTATTCACCTTAACTAAAATACAGCTTTCTTCCTGGCTTTTGACCTTGACTGGTTCAAATTTACTGAGTTAACCTCTAGAGCAGAGAGGGAATTTGAATCAGGCCCTCCCAACTCTTGGTCCAATCACTCCAACACGTGTTCCACATGATATTCTAAATCAATATTTCTCAACCTCAACATCTCAACGTTGTTACTAACTTAACAACTGCAGTGATTCACTTAACAACTGTGGCAAGAAAGGTCATAACATAGGGCGAAACTCACTTAACGACTGTCTCATTTAGCAACAGTAATTTTGGACTCAATTGTGATCATAATTCAAGGACTACCTGCAGTGTTTTTTCAACCTTGGTAACTTTAAGAGAAGGAGAGAGGGTAGGAAGGGGAAGAGAGAGGGTAAGAATAGGGGAGAGGTAAGGGAAGAAAGAAGGGGAAGGAGAGGAGGAAGGAAGGAAGTAGAGAAGGAAGGGAGAGAGAAAAGAAAAGAAAGAGAAAATAAGGTGGTGTCATAACAGGCGCTAGGGATGGTAAACAATCCAATCCAAACTGTACCCTATAATCTTTTAAATGGAATAACAATAGTATAAGATTGGCGAAGAAAAAGAATAACCGTGTGAATGTATACCTAGAATTGTATGTAAGAGAATAAATGATAGTAAGAATATGTAGCACATTGTAGGTGAACAATATTTGGTTATAAATAGCTAAGTATAAATAAATATAGAATTGTACATAAAAATGGATAAAGAATAAAGAGACCATGAATGTAAGATAGAAAAGTATAGAAAGGGAAAACACTAACTGCAAAGAAACCGATACGGAACTGCTGTATGATACATGATGGGACTTCTTGTTCCTATGTTGTCTTAAGTCATGTGTTTGTTTTGTTGATGTGTTTATGTGTTTAAAATAAAAAACTTATAAAATAAAAATTAAAGTGCATTTTTTTTAAACTCGAAGAATTCCCCAGCCAACATTGCTGGTAGGAGAATTCTGGGAGTTGAAGTCCACATATTTTTAAAGTTGCCAAGGCTGAACATGCTGTGCTAGAAGAACAGGAGATAGGATGAGAAGGAAGAGCAGAAAAGAATATCACCAACTGTGTGCTATGGTACACGACAGGGCAGCATCTTAATCAAGTTCTTGTCATTTTAATAATTGTACTTTTCCTCTAGCCTCTATTTAAATTTGTGCATCAATGAGAAATGCAGAGAACAAGAAGAGGAAAATGGCACTTTGTAGAAGCTGCCTAGCTTCGTTGTTGGAAATCAGTGTTTGTTTGTTTTTTTACTTGGGAATGGCATTGGTTGAACATCATTTCTAAGCCTGGGATAATATTTGGGGGTTTTTTTCCCCTTCTGCTCCATTGCAGGCATCAGCTACAAAAACAAGCCTAATGTGTCCATGCGCCACATTATCTTAAGTTGCAAAGACACAGACCGATTCCATTGGCCAAAAAAAAAAAAGAGAGAACAAAATCTTCACAGGGAGCAGAATGAAAGCGCAAAAAAAATGAGGCCCACATTTAGAATGACTCCCCTGGACCTTAAATAAAAAAAAACAGCCCACGGTTTCTTCATTTGAAGAGTCATTTATAAGGAGTGAGTTTTTACATTTTAAGAACTGGCAACAGCTTTTGTGCACCAGACTGAACAATTAGCTCTTCTCCCTGCTTTCTTCTTTTCATCCCAAATCTCTCTCCTCTTATGCAGATACAGAGGGAAGGTCCTTGGAGAACAAATACTTCCTTGCAGGCAAGGAATCTCTTTCACAGAATGTATGTATGTATGCATAGGGTAGGGTAGGGTAGGGTAGAATAGAATAGAATAGAATAGGACAATTAGCTCTTCTCCCTGCTTTCTTCTTTTCATCCCAAATCTCTCTCCTCTTATGCAGTTACAGAGGGAAGGTCCTTGGAGAACACATACTTCCTTGCAGGCAAGGAATCTCTTTCACAGAATGTATGTATGTATGCATAGGGTAGGGTAGGGTAGGGTAGGGTAGGGTAGGGTAGAGTAGGGTAGGGTAGGGTAGGTAGAGTAGGGTAAGGTAGAGTAGAGTAGAGTAGAGTAAAGTAGAATAGAATAGAATAGAATAGGACATTAGCTCTTCTCCCTGCTTTCTTCCTTTCATCCCAAATCTCTCTCCTCTTATGCAGATACAGAGGGAAGGTCCTCCGAGAACAAATACTTCCTTGCAGGCAAGGAATCTCTTTCACAGAATGTATGTATGTATGCATAGGGTAGGGTAGGGTAGGGTAGAATAGAATAGAATAGAATAGGACAATTAGCTCTTCTCCCTGCTTTCTTCTTTTCATCCCAAATCTCTCTCCTCTTATGCAGTTACAGAGGGAAGGTCCTTGGAGAACAAATACTTCCTTGCAGGCAAGGAATCTCTTTCACAGAATGTATGTATGTATGCATAGGGTAGGGTAGGGTAGGGTAGGGTAGGGTAGGGTAGAGTAGGGTAGGGTAGGGTAGGGTAGAGTAGGGTAAGGTAGAGTAGAGTAGAGTAGAGTAAAGTAGAATAGAATAGAATAGAATAGGACAATTAGCTCTTCTCCCTGCTTTCTTCCTTTCATCCCAAATCTCTCTCCTCTTATGCAGATACAGAGGGAAGGTCCTCCGAGAACAAATACTTCCTTGCAGGCAAGGAATCTCTTTCACAGAATGTATGTATGTATGCATAGGGTAGGGTAGGGTAGGGTAGGGTAGGGTAGAATAGAATAGAATAGAATAGAATAGAATAGAATAGGACAATTAGCTCTTCTCCCTGCTTTCTTCTTTTCATCCCAAATCTCTCTCCTCTTATGCAGTTACAGAGGGAAGGTCCTTGGAGAACAAATACTTCCTTGCAGGCAAGGAATCTCTTTCACAGAATGTATGTATGTATGCATAGGGTAGGGTAGGGTAGGGTAGGGTAGGGTAGGGTAGAGTAGGGTAGGGTAGGGTAGGGTAGGGTAGAGTAGGGTAGAGTAGGGTAGGGTAGGGTAGGTAGAGTAGGGTAAGGTAGAGTAGAGTAGAGTAGAGTAAAGTAGAATAGAATAGAATAGAATAGGACAATTAGCTCTTCTCCCTGCTTTCTTCCTTTCATCCCAAATCTCTCTCCTCTTATGCAGATACAGAGGGAAGGTCCTCCGAGAACAAATACTTCCTTGCAGGCAAGGAATCTCTTTCACAGAATGTATGTATGTATGCATAGGGTAGGGTAGGGTAGGGTAGGGTAGGGTAGAATAGAATAGAATAGAATAGAATAGGACAATTAGCTCTTCTCCCTGCTTTCTTCTTTTCATCCCAAATCTCTCTCCTCTTATGCAGTTACAGAGGGAAGGTCCTTGGAGAACAAATACTTCCTTGCAGGCAAGGAATCTCTTTCACAGAATGTATGTATGTATGCATAGGGTAGGGTAGGGTAGGGTAGGGTAGGGTAGAGTAGGGTAGGGTAGGGTAGGGTAGGGTAGAGTAGGGTAGAGTAGGGTAGGGTAGGGTAGGGTAGAGTAGGGTAAGGTAGAGTAGAGTAGAGTAGAGTAAAGTAGAATAGAATAGAATAGAATAGGACAATTAGCTCTTCTCCCTGCTTTCTTCCTTTCATCCCAAATCTCTCTCCTCTTATGCAGATACAGAGGGAAGGTCCTCCGAGAACAAATACTTCCTTGCAGGCAAGGAATCTCTTTCACAGAATGTATGTATGTATGCATAGGGTAGGGTAGGGTAGGGTAGGGTAGGGTAGAATAGAATAGAATAGAATAGAATAGGACAATTAGCTCTTCTCCCTGCTTTCTTCTTTTCATCCCAAATCTCTCTCCTCTTATGCAATTACAGAGGGAAGGTCCTCCGAGAACAAATACTTCCTTGCAGGCAAGGAATCTCTTTCACAGAATGTATGTATGTATGCATAGGGTAGGGTAGGGTAGAGTAGGGTAGGGTAGGGTAGAATAGAATAGAATAGAATAGGAATGGATGGATGGAATAGAAAATAGAATAGAAAATAGAATAGACTAGACTAGAATACAATAGAATAGAATAGAAAATAGAATGGAATGGAGTAGAACAGAACCGAATTCTTTATTGGCCAAGTGTGATTGGACACACAAAGAATTTATCTTTGGTGCATATGCTCTCAGTGCACATAAAGGGTAGGGGGGAGAAGAAAAAAAGAGTGAAGAAAAATAAATTCATCAAGAATCATAAGATACAACACTCATTGATAGTCATGGGTTACTAATAAGCAATCAAATCGTACTAGGAAACAACAGAACAATATAAATCATAAAAAAAATACAAGCCAAGTATGATTGGACACATAAGGAATTGGTTTCCGGTGCGTAAGCTCTCATATGTACATAAGTATTTCATTCATTCATTAAATAAATAAACCGCTCAGAAGTTTAGGGAGTTTGGCGTCCACAAAATTGGATGGATGGATGGATGGATGGATGGATGGATGGATGGATGGAAGGAAGGAAGGAAGGAAGGAAGGAAGGAAGGAAGGAAGGAAGGAAGGATGGATGGATGGAAGGATGGATGGATGGATGGGTGGGTGGATGGAAGGATGGAAGGATGGATGGATGGATGGATGGATGGAAGGATGGATGGAGGGAAGGAAGGAAGGAAGGATGGAGGGAAGGATGGATGGATGGATGGATGGATGGATGGATGGATGGAAGGATGGATGGAGGGAAGAATAGATGGATGGAGAGATGGAGGGAGGGAGGGAGATATGGATGGATGGATGGATGGATGGTTGGATGGATGGACACACTATGCCATGGCACCAATGTGGAAAGAATTTTAGAACCAGTAAAACAGAATATTTGTACATCGGGGTTGAAACAAGGGGTGCTTGGTGCTCTCTGAGGTTGTCTGTTTTGTGGCAGATCTTTCATTACCCAAACTAGGTAACCCCATCAGTGCATTGGGTAATGAAATGTCTGCAAGAAAACAACCAAACTCAGAGGGCAACAAGGACTCCTTTTACAACGCTAAATATGCAACCTACGATTCAACGGTGGGCCCAGGACTTAAATTATATCCATCATATAGAAACTACTTGAGAAATTAAAAAAAAAAAACCACCATTCCATCTAATACTACAAGACAAAGCTGATATCCTATACTGGGGGTTTTCAACCCAACATGTGTTAAGAAGCCTTTGTTCCTAATCCTTAGCCCTAATGGACCGACAGAATCCCCCAAACACACAGCATCATGACTTGTGACATGCAAACTACCGTATTTTTTGGAGACGCACCTTTTCCCATGAAAAAAGAGGGTAAAATCTGGGTGCATCTTATACAACGAATACAGCATTTTTGGCCTCCCGAACCCCACCCCTTCACAAAATGGACATGCATATGCTTTGGGAGGCTTGTAGAGTGCTCCTGGGGGCTGGGGGGAGGCAAAAACGAGTGAAAAACAGGTCGTTTTTTGCCTGTTTTGCCCTCCCAGCCCCCAGGAGCACTCTATAAGCCTCCCAAAGCATACGCATGCCCTTTTGGGGGGGCAAAAAACTGACTCGTTTTTCACAAAAACTGAGCATTTTTTTTTGCTTGTTTTTGCTCCCCCAGCCGCAAGGAGGACTTTGCAGGCCTCTCAAATTCTCTATGTGCCCCATTTTTCACAAAAATTAGGCATGCATAGAGTTTGGGAGGCCTGCAATGTGCAAACCTTTTTTTTTTTAATTTACCTCTTCAAAATCTTGGTGCAATAGGACAAGCTGAATATATTAATAGATAGTAGAAATACACCGAAGGGAGGAGTAGAGGGATAGAAGAAAGAGGGGTAGAGAGGGTGGGAGAGAGGACTGGAGGGAGGGTGAGAAGGAAGGGAGGGAGTGTACCGGGAGAGGGGAGGGGTAGAAGGGGAGGGGAAGTAGGGTAGAGGGGAATGATGGCGGGAAGATGGAAAGTTGGAGGGGGGCGAAAGAAAGGGTGTATGGAGGGTCGAAGAGGTACATTGGGTCTCTATTTTTGGGGGTTTTGTTGACAAGAGGAATGGCTGTGTTTATTGTTTAATGTTATATGGCCCCGGTTGTGCACAGTATATATGTGACTGTACGAAAATGAAAATGGAAAATAAAAACACATTTACATTCAAAATCTTGGTGCATCTTATACTCTAGTCCGAAAAATACGGTAGCTTTCCATGTCCATTGCACTACATTTCTGTATCACATACACACATGCATTCCTGCCCAGATGGATCCTAAGATGCCCTCCTAGGACCAGAGTGGAAAAGCCGGCCTCGAAAGGCAGCCGAAAGATAAACCGAAACGAAAGAAAAAAGACTGCAACTGATTTTTCATATTATGACAGCAGCTGGCTAGAATCAGCCTGAGTAATCATTCTGGTCAATGCACAACATGATGTGCTAAGCACACGCCGATTCCCCCATCCTATGTAAGTCTGAATGGGAAGCATGCTCACCTGGAGGCCTTTCGGACACGGGCTTTTTCGAAAGAAAAGCGAGGTTGCTCCGTTAGGTCGTATGTCCGGGTAGTTGGCTCTGCTGACACCCCTTCTTTTGCGCCTCTTCTCCTGTTGCTCCCTGCCGCCTGGCTGGCCCTGGGTGTCTCTGTGAGGCTGGGGAAAAGGAAAGGATTCGTCCCTTGAGTGACCACGACATCTTGTAGCTTGTTCAGTTGGACGCATTTACACTTCAGCTCTTCGGTGAGGTCTCCGATGGTCTTGGTTTGCTTGGCCAGCTGATCCTGAAGCTCCAAGATGTGGTAGCTCCTCTCGTGCAACTCTTCCTCCTGCCTCTTCAGCTCTTTCTCCAGCTCCCAGATCTTGTTTCTCAGAAGATCTGCTGCTCCGGTGATGGTGCTGATGCTCAACCCCTGGTCCTTCAGGACCTTGCCGCAACTGGAACAACCAAAAGGACAGCTTCCGACATGGCTGACCGACCGCCGCAGGTACCTGGGTTTCACCGAACCATTTCCCATTGGGGCTGGTGACCTAGGCAAAGGAGAGAGAGAGCAAACCTTGGGACAATGTTCTCCAGGAGGATGTCAAGGGAACAATCAGAGCCCAGACTGGACAGGCATTGATCCGGGATGGTATACAGTCTCCTGCCTTGGGCAGAGGGTTGGACCAAATGACCTTGAAGGTCCCTGTGATTCTGTGAAAGGATTTTGCTTATCTGTCTGTCTGTCTGTCTGTCTGTCTGTCTGTCTGTCATCTATCTATCTATCTATCTATCTATCTATCTATCTATCTATCTATCTATCTATCTATCTATTCTCTCTCTCTCTCTCTCTCATCTATCTTTTGTCTCTATTCTCTCTATCTATCATCTATCTATCATCTATCTATTCTCTCTCTCAACTATCTTTTGTATCTATCTATCATCTATCTATCATCTATCTATCTATTCTCTCTCTCATCTATCTTTTGTACCTACCTATCTATCTTTTCTCTCTCTATCATCTATCTTTTGTCTCTATCTATTCTCTCTCTAATCTATATTTTGTCACTATCTATTCTCTCTATCTATCATCTACCTATCATCTATCTATCATCTATCTATTCTCTCTCTCTCATCTATCTTTTGTCTCTATCTATTCTCTCTCTATCATCTATATTTTGTCACTATCTATTCTCTCTATCTATCTATCATATATCTATCATCTATCTATCATATATCTATTCTCTCTCTCTCATCTATCTTTTGTCTTTATCTATTGCCTCTATCTATCATGTATCTATAGATACATGATAGATACAGATCTTTTGTATCTATCTATCTATCTTTCTATTCTCTATCTCTCATCTATCTTTTGTCTCTATTTATTGCCTGTATGTATGTATGTATGTATGTATGTATGTATGTATGTATGTATGTATGTGTCTGTCTGTCTGTCTATCTATCTATCTATCTATCTATCTATCTATCTATCTATCTATCTATCTATCATCTATCTATCTATCATCAGGTGGGTGAAATGAGGACCCAGACTGTGGGGGCAATTTGCTGACTCAATTTGCTAAAAATCTGTAAACCACTTAGAGTGGGCTGAAAGCCCTATGAAGTGGTATATAAGTCTAATAAATAAATAAATAAATAAATAAATAAATAAATAAATAAATAAATAAATAAATATCATCCATATATTCTCTATCATCCATCTTTTGTCTCTATCTATTGTCTTTATCTATCATCTCTCTATTATCTCTCTATCATCTATCTATCTATCAATCATCTATCTATTCTCTCTCTCATCTATCTTTTGTATCTATCTATTCTATCCATCTATCCATCTATCCATCTATCCATCTAATCTATCTATCTATCTATCTATCTATCTATCTATCTATCTATCTATCTATCTATCTATCTATCTATCTATCTATCGTCTTTCTCTCACTTACCTACCTACCTATTTATCATCTATCTACATTTCCTTTTAAGAATTCAGTATTATAGAAGGTAGTAATTATAAGTAACTTAGCCCATGATTGTTAGTAAAATAAATAGCTTGTTTGGCAGAGGAAAAAAAAATCCAATAAATATTATCAAGTTAATAGCAACAAAATAAAAGATTTCCCTACAAGGAGAAAAGTTCCTGTTCCAATGAATCAGTCAATATATACCATGTCTATATGTATGTTTTTCTATTTTATTTGTATCTCGCATTCATTATTTTTACAATTAACTCAAGGTGGCAAATATATCCAACACACCTTCCCCCTCTTCTTTTCCCCACAACAACCCTGTGTGGTTGGTTGGGCTGAAAGAGAGGGACTGGCCCAAAGTTATCCAGTTGGCTTTCATGGCTAAGGCAGGTCTTGAACTCATGGCTTCTTGTTTTCTAGCCTGTTTGCCAACCACTTCAAACCAAATGCCTTTGTTTTTGCTGCAAATTTTAATTACAGTTTTCTCATAAAGGTAATGGTTCCCCCTGTGGTTCCACCCTGTGGTTGTAAGCCGCCCTGAGTCCCCTCAGGGAAAAGGGCGGCATATAAATCCCAATAAAACCTAAACCTAAACCTAAACCCTCACACTTATCTGCTAGTCGTTCCTGACTCTAGAGGGCAGTGCTCATCTCCGTTTCAAAGCCAAAGAACCAGTGCTGTCCGAAGACGTCTCCGTGGTCATGTGGCCGGCATGACTAAATGCCAAAGGTGTCCAGAAAGCTGTTACCTTCCCACCAAAGGTGGTTCCTATTTTTCTATTTGCATTTTTTACGTGCTTTCGAATTGCTAGGTTGGCCGAAGCTGGGACAAGTCACGGGAGCTCGCTCCGTTATGCGGCGCTAGGGAATCGAACCGCAGAACTGCCGACCTTTCTGATTGACAAGCTCAGCGTCTTAGCCACGGAGGCACTGCACCCCTAGTTTTCTCATCCTCAAACTTAAATTCTGAACTCAGATAATTGGCAGAAAAACAACCCAAAATTTAGAAATCTAGAGCTGGAGAGGTGAGCTGAGGAAAGAAACTATTTCCTTAATCCTTGTAAAAGAGCTGATTTTTTTTTTTAAAGGGAAAATGAAGAGGAAATTTGCACATCACACAGGTTTGTTTGTTTTTTAAAGGACAAAAAAGGGGGGGGAATCTCAACAGAGCACTTTGCAAACCAAGAGAGACACAGACTGTCACATTTGAAAAGGCCAAAAGTAATCAAACAGCCAGGTGCGTGTTCCCACCTACCAACCCACCCCCAGTAATTCCTACTGATTTTGCCGCCAAAGGATTTTCTTCATGCTGCTTCCATCTCATTTATTGTTTCACAGCTTTCACAGGCTAAACACATCTTGGCATCATGCAAGTTTAAAAGACTTTTTTGACAGGGTATTTTTTTTAGTGAGCACAGCAACCTGATCAAAAAAAAAAAAAAGGAACAATTCATAGATTATGTCCGCAGCATGGAGAAATCCTTAGATGTCGCGTGAATGGTGTTCCCCCCCCCCCCCAAGGCCAACATTTACTACCACCCTGCCTTCCATCGAGAACCTGTACACTGCATGAGTCAAAAAGAGGGCTGTGGAAATATCTACAGACCCCTCACATCCTGGACATAAATTGTTTCAACTTCTGACACTATAGGGCACTGCACACCAGAACAACTAGACACAAGGACAGGTTTTTCCCGAATGTCATCACTCTGCTAAACAATTAATCCGCACAACACTGTCAAACTATTTACTAAGGCTGCAGAACTATTCTCCTTCTCATCCTTCCTATTACCTAGCTCATTTTCTCTTTATGACTATAATTTTGTTGCTTGTATCTTTACAGTTTATGTTGCTTTGTTTAGTTTTCTAGTATGATTTATGTTGATGGCTTATTTAGTATCGTATGACTATTACTAAGTGCTGTATCTTATGATTCTTGATGAATGTATTTTTTATGTACACTGAGAACTTATGCACCGAAGACAAATTCTTTGTGTGTCCAATCACACTTGGCCAATAAAGAATTCTTATTCTATTCTATTCTATTCTACCTATTCCTATTCCATTCCATTCCAACCCTAACCCTAACCTAACCGTAACTCTGTCCTGTCCTGTCCTATCCTATCCTATCCTATCCTATCCTATCCTATCCTATCCTACCCTACACTACACTACACACTATATACTACACACTATATATTATATACTATATACTATATACTATATACTATATACTATATACTATATACTATATACTATATACTATATACTATATACTATATACTATATACTATATACTATATACTATATACTATATACTATATACTATACTATTCTTTCCTATTCCTATTCCTATTCCATTCCTACTTCTATCCTATCCTATTCTTTCCTACTCCTGTTCTATTCTATCCTATTCCTATTCCTATTCCTATTCTAGTCCTATTCTGTTCCTACTCCTATTCTATTCTATTCCTATTCTATCCCTATCCCTATTCTATTCCTACTGCTACTGCTACTCTATTCTATTCTATTTTATTCCTACCCCTACCCCTACCCCTACCCCTATCCTATTCCTATTCCTACTCTATTCCTATCCCTATCCCTATCCCTATTCATGTTCTATTCCTATTCCTACTGCTATTCTATTCTATTCTATCCTATCCTATCCCTATCCCTATCCTTATCCCTATTCTATTCCTATTCCATTCCTACTTCTATCCTATTCCTATTCCTATTATTCTATTCCATTCCATTCCATTCTATTCTATTCTCTTGGACAAAATGCCACAATTCTAAATGCATATAACCAAATAAAAGAATTATTTTATTCTCTGTGGCCTCTATTTCTCCAAGTCAAAAGATCTCCCAACTGAATACAGGTAAATGATCATTTCCTGCCAGAAGGAAGCACAAATCTAAGAACAAATTGAAGTTTGAAAATTACATCTGGCTGAGTTAATTGGCATCTTTCATGATGGGCTTAGAGCTCTGATGACTATTTTTATATCTTTCCATTATAACATCGGGCAAGTAAAAAATCTCCCTTTTAACTCAAACTGAATGGAATTCTCTTGTTTATAAGGTAGTCCTTGACTTACAACAGTTCATTTAGTGACCTGTTCTGACCCCCTCCTCCGTCCAGTAACAAATGCCGAGACAAGCTTAACTGGAATGTCCTTTAATAGCAAGACATCAAAACCTCAGTGGCTGAAACCAAGCAAAACAAACAGATAAGGACCTTGGCAGTAACTCAGACAAACTCAGGCAGCAATAAACACAGATAAGGCTTGGCAGCAATCCAGCCTGCCAAGCTCCCAGTACTGTCCTCCGACATTCAATCCTGTGTTGACTTCTGCAAAGAGGGCTGTGTGCACAAGTAGCTTTTATAGTCTGGAGAGGAGCCTAATGACCACCAGCTGAGTACAATCACCTGTAATTGCGTAATTGTTCCTGACACCTAGTAGCTCTTCGATGGCATGCATCCAGGGACAACTCACTACTGGCCTCTGGCTCACTCGCCCTTGTCTCCTCCCCACTGGTCCAAGGCTCAGGTGCCTCCTGGTGGCCAACCAGCCTCTCTGCACCCTGCTCGGAGTCGGAACCCTGTCCAGGGTCCTCCACATCCTCCAGAGCCGACTCATAGGGCCCCTCGCTGTCGGAGTTTGGTGGCAACTCCAACGGCACCTGCTGGGCCACAACAGTGACCACTCACAGTTACAAAGGCACTGAAAAGAGTGACTTATGACCATTTTTCACACTTTATGACTGTTGCAGCATCCCCATGGTCAGGTAATCAAAATTCAGATGCTTGGCAACTGACTCATATTTATGACGGCTGCAGTGTCCCAAAGTCACAAGATTAACTTTTGCAACCTTCTGACAAGCAAAATCCATGGAGAAGACAGATTCATTTAACAACCATATTGCTAATTTAACAACTGCGGTGATTCATTTAACAAACGTGACAAAGAAGATCGTTAAATAGGGCAAAAAATCACTTGGCAACACTTGGCAACAGAATTTTTGGCTCAATTGTGGTCTTAAGTCGAGGAGTATCTGTATTCACTTTAACTAAAATGCAGTTTTCTTCCTGGCTTTGGACCTTGAGTGGTTCAAATTTGCTGAGTGAACCTCTAGAGCAGAGAAGAAGTTTGAATCAGAACCTCGCAACTCTTAGTCCAGTCACTCCAACACGTGTTCCACGTGAAATTCTAAAAATCAATGTTTCTCAATCTCAACACCTTCAAGATGTGTGGACTTCAACTCCCATAATTCCCCAGTCAGTCTGAGAGTTGGAAGTCTACACATCTTAAGGGTGCCAAAGTAGATTAACACAGATCTACAATATCTTACGTTTTTTTCTCTTTTGGTAAAAATATAGCTTTTAGTAAAGCAAAAAACAGTTGAAAAAAAACAGAGCCCGTCAATCCATCAGAGTAGGGCTGGAAGGGACCTTGAAGGTCACCTAGTCCAACCCCTTGCTCAAGCAGGGGACCCTCTACAATTTGTGACAAGTGACCGGTCCAGTCTCTTCTTGAAAACCTCCAGTAATGAAGCATCTGCAACTTCTAAAGTCCCCTTTGAACTTTTCCATTAGGATCCATTGCATCTAAAATCCACATTCACACATAAAGAGTGCTAACGTTTCCTCAACCTATTAGATTTAAGTTGTTCTCGATGTTAAGCTACATCGACGACAAGGGAGCTGAATTAACCCGTTTAGGGGACACCAGACTGGAGAAATTGGACATACCTAGTAAACTTGTAGCGATCACCAAAACTTTGGTTGCACAGAGAACTAAAAGCCTTCCATCTCTCTCTTTTGCTACAATGCTATTTCATTAATCGACAGAGGAACCCAACTGTGAGATGAAGTCACATCGGAACTTCACCTCTTCTTTCTTCTTCTACTACAAGAATCAATAAGGACCCTCTTGTGACCCTCCTGCTGCTTTGCTCTCATCCATGCATCCCACTGATAGAGCGAGGCAGTTAAACAGAATACTCCTATTACATAAACTTGATTTATCCCCATGCTTTATGGCATGGAGAAAGGGACCAAAAACAAAAAACCCCATCACCAGGCATGGATTTATATCTCTTGGATGAAAATTATCCTGATCATAACCTCTTCCTTGACATTTGTCAAGAAATTGACAATCTCTGCTCGCGATAGAATCTCTTATGCCAACAGGCTCGAAATTTTCGGCTTGGACGATCTGGAACTATGCCGCCTACGGTGTGACCTAAGCGTAGTACACAAAATTGTCTGCCACAATGTCCTACCTGTCAACAACTACTTCAGCTTCAACCGCAATAATACGTGGGTAAACAATAGATACAAACTCAAGGTAAACCGCTCCAAACACGATTGCAGGAAATACGACTTCAGCAACAGAGTGGTCAACACCTGGAATGCTCTACCTGACTCTGTTGTTACATCCTCAAACCCTCAAACAGCTTCAACCTTAAACTGTCTACCGTGGACCTCACCCCATTCCTAAGAGGTCCGTAAAGAGGGCGTGAATAAGCGCACCAGCGTGCCTTCCGTCCCTGTCCTACTGTCCCCATTTATTTGTACTCATTTCCTTTGTTCATGCCCATGTTTATACTTATACCTGCTGTCTTGTACATGTTCGACAAACTAAATAAAAGAAAAAAAGGGGAAAAAATTGTCCAATCGTCTCCTCCGGAAAATGTAGAAGGGATATAAATATTGCAATTGGGAGAGGAAAGCCTGAGATGCAATCCATTATGGAAGGAAGAGATCACAATTTGGTGCACACAAAAGCCTCCTCTTAAGTGGACAACATGAAGCATCTTTGGTGGTTGTCTCCTCTCAGAGTCAAGTGCCAGGAGACACGGGATCTCTGTGGTTCTCTGAACCTCGCTGTATTTTGAACAGAAACATGTGGCACCCAAAGCCCACCAACTTTGAAGTGAAACCTTTCTTCTCACCATGATGGGTCCGGAAGCAATGCTTAGGTTCCCTTCCAACACAAGCTTGCAAACCACTGGCAAGCAAGCATCTCTCACAGAGAATCTCTGCCTTAAAGACCCCACCCCCACCTCCACTCCCAGCCCAGAGTGGGGCGATAAATGGTGAATGGGGGGTGCATTAAAACATTAGCCTAGTGGGTTGTTATTACAAACATAACAATCAGCAAACAGCTAGGGTCAACTAGCGGATTATTCTCAAGGGGGTCAATCCTTCTGGACCTTTTCTTTCTTTCTTTCCTTCCTTCCTTCTCTCCCTCTCTTCCTTATCCCTTCACCCCTTCCTATCTTCTGGACCCCTTCTTTCTTTCTTCTTTCTTTCTTTCTTTCTTTTTTCCCTTTCTTTCTTCT
This sequence comes from Thamnophis elegans, assembly GCF_009769535.1. Lineage (NCBI taxonomy): Eukaryota > Metazoa > Chordata > Lepidosauria > Squamata > Natricidae > Thamnophis > Thamnophis elegans. The sequence continues at coordinate 10,121,272 of NC_045549.1, forward strand.
TTTCCTTCCTTCCTTCCTTCCCTCTATCTCTCTCCTTATCCCTTCATCCCCTTCCTATCTTCTGGACCCCTTCTTCTTTCTTTCCTTCCTTGCTTCCTTCCTTCTCTCCCTCTCTCCTTTACCCCATCATCCCTTCCTATCTTCTGGACCCCTTCCTTCCTTCCTTCCTTCCTTCTTCCCTCTCTCTCTCTCTCCTTTATCCCTTCACCCTCTTCCTATCTTCTGGACCCCTTCCTTCCTTCCTTCCCTCCCTCCTTTACACCATCACCCCTTTCTTATCTTCTGGACCCTTTCTTTCTTTCTTTCTTTCTTTCTTTCTTTCTTTCTTTCCTTCCTTCCTTTATTTATTTATTTCCTTCCTTCCCTCTCTCTCTCTCCTTTATCCCTTTACCTCTTCCTATCTTCTGGACCCCTTCCTTCCTTCCCTCCCTCTCTCCTTTACACCATCACCCCTTCCTTCCTTCCTTCCTTCCTTCTCTTATCCCTTCACCATCCATCCATCCATCCATCCATCCATCCATCCAATTCATCTCTCTTTCATTCCCACGACACCCCGCTGCACGTTACCCACGCGCGCCGGAGGCAGGCAGGCAGCGGTGACCAAGCGAGCGCGAGCGGGACAGTCCCATCCTGCAACGGAGACCAAAGTCGTCCGGCGGAAAGGAGGAGGAAGAGGGGGGGCAATCCTTGCGCCCCCGACCGGCTTCGCCTTGCCCTTCTCCAGCCCCAAGCAGCGGGAACGGGATGCCGCCAGCCGGCAAGGCACCGCGGCGTCTCCGTCCTGCTTCCACGCGCGAAGTGCCGGCCCGGGTCCCCCGACATCTCCCCCCACCCGGAGCCGCCTTGCCGCGCGCGCGCGCCTGCGTCCTCCTTCGCCCCTCGCCTTCCCGCAGCTTCGCCGCCTTGGCCGGACTCACCTGCCCCGCTCGGGCAGCCCTGGCCGCGCTCCCCTCCCTCGGCTTCCTTCGCCCTCGGAGAAGACGGAGCCGGCCGGCGGCGTCCAGGCAGCGAGCGAGGGAGAAGCAGCCAGGCGGAGCAGGCAGTGCGCAGAAGACGGGCAGCGCGTAGCCTGGGCACCGCCGCCGCCGCCGCCGCCGCCGCCCCGCCTGCTCGGGGAGAGGGAGCCGAGGAGGACCGTCAGGCACGCAGGCTGGGGGGGGGGGGGGAGGGCTGGCTCGCGCGCGGGGTGGGGGAGAGGAGGGGGAGGAGGGGCGAAGGCCCCGCGCGCCAAGGACCCGGCTGGTTTCCTCCGGGAGGGAGCGCGGCATCCCTGGGGGCGAGGAACCCGGAGGGAACGGCTCTCGGTGGGCTTCCCACGAGGGGGAGAACTTGCAGGTGGGAATGCGGTAGTCTAAGTGGAGGGCGGGGGCTTCTTTTCTTTTCTTTCTCTCTCTCGCTCTCTCTTCCTTCCTTCCATCCATCCTTTCTCTTTTCCTCACTTCTTTCCTTCTTTCTCTTTCTTTTCCTTTCTTTTCCTCCCTTCTTTCCCTTCCTTCCTCCCGTCCATCTTTCCTTCCTTCTTTCCCTTTTTCTTTTCCTTCTTTCCATCCATCCATCCTTCTTTCTTTCCTTCCTTCCCTTTCTCTTTCTTTCCTTCTTTCTTTCCTTCTCTTTCATTTCTTTCCCTCTTTCCTTTTTCCTTTCCTTCCTTTCCTCCCTCTTTCCCTCCCTCCCTCCATTCTCTTTCTTTTCTTCACTTCTTTCCTTCTCTTTTCCTTTCTTTTCCTCCCTTCTTTCTTTTCCTTCCTTCCCCTTTCCCCTTTCCTTCTTCTCTTTCTTTCCTTCCTTCCTTCCCTTTTTCTTTTCCTTCCTTTCCTCCCTCTTTCCCTCCCTCCATTCTCTTTTTCTTTTCTTCACTTCTTTCCTTCCTTCTCTTTTCCTTTCTTTTCCTCCCTTCTTTCTTTTCCTTCCTTCCCCTTTCCTTTTCCTTTCTTCTTTCTTTTCTTTACCTCCTTCCTTCTCTTTTTCTTTTCCTTCCTTTCCTCTCTCTCTCCCTCCCTCCCTTCCTCCCTCTATCTTTAACTAGAAACCAGCACAAGTTTGTCACAAACAGGTCATGCCAAACCACTCTTATTTCATTATTTAACAAAGTAACTAAATTAGTAAACCAGCAAAATGCTGTGGACATAGTATACTTAGATTTCAGCAAGGCATTTGACAAAGTAGACCACAACATACTTCTTGGTAAGCTAGAAAAAAAAGTGAGATGGCTAGCATCACCAGGATGGATTTGTAACTGGCTCATAAACTGCACTCAGTGAAGAGTCTTTAACGGTACTACATGAAGGGAAGGAAGTGGGGTACCACAAGAGTTTCATCTTAGGCCCTGTACAATGTCTTCATCAATGGCTTAGATGAGGGAATATGTTGTAATATAGTTCCTTGTATAGGTGTGGGTCACCCATGGCCCAGTTCATAACAGGGCATGCAGAGCCACGCTGAACCACACAGGAGAAAACAAACTCCTAAAACTCCATAACATCCTGATAGTTCATAACATAACATCCTGAGATGTGCCCTACCAATGACGCCCAGGATTTGACCATATATAGACAGAACTTCCCTGAGCAGTAGATCAGTTGTTGTTTTTAATCACATGCTGATTGCTCCTCCTGCCTTTGTCCTATCTCAATAAAAGGGGCTCTCAGACCCCCAATCTGGGTCGCTCCATCCCGAGAAGGATCGTGTCCGTGTCTTTTCTCCACATTGGCCTCATGGACGAACCACGGGAACATCACAGGAATAGAAGGGGAACTCAGGAAATTTGCAGATGACACTAAACTGGTAGGAATAGCCAACAATGCAGAAGACAAGCTCAGGATCCAGAAAGATCTTGAACCATGCGCCTTATCCAACAACATGAAATTTAATGTGGAGAAAAGCAAGGTTTTACATCTAGGCAGGAAAAAACCAAAGATACGAGTACAGATCATGAGGCTAAACCTGGCTCAAAAACAGTAACTGTGAGGGGGACCTTGGAAGTCTTAGTGGATGATCCTTTAAACTTGAGCCAGCAGTACGCGGCAGCAGCCAAAAAGCTAATGCAATCCTTGGTTGTATAAACAGAGATATAGAATCAGAACCGTGTAAAGTATGAGTACCGCTTTATAAATCATTAGTAGGGCCACACTTGGAATGCTACGTCCAGTTTTGGTCAATACATTACAAAAAAGATGTTGAGACTTTGGGAAAAAGTGCAAAGAAGAGCAGCTAAGATGTTTAAGGGCCTGGAGATGAAAACATACGAAGGAAGAGTTGCAGGAACTGGGTATGGATAATCTAGAGAATAGGGGTACATGATAGCAGTATTCCAGTGTTTGAGGTGCTGCCACAATAAGAGGGGGTCAGTTTATTTTCCAAAGCATCAGAAAGCAAGGCAAGACACAATGGGTGGAAACTAATCAAGGAGAGAAGCAACTTGGAATTAAGGAGACATTTCCTAACAGTGAGGACAATTAACCAGTGGAACAGAAGTTGCCTTCAGAAGTTGTAGGTGCTTTATCACTGGAGGTTTTTAAGAAGAGACTGGGCAGCCCCCTATCTGAAAAGGCATAGCGTCTCTTGCTTGAGCAGAGGGCTGGACTAGAAGACCTCCAAAGTCCCTTCTAGCTCTATTCTGATTGATAGATTCTCTCTTTTCCTTCCCTCCTCACTCCTTTTTGTTGTTCGCTCTCCCTTTTTCCTTCCTTCATTCCTTCCTTCCTCTCTCCCCCCTCTCGTCTTTTTTCTATTTCTATCTCTTTTCCTTCCTTCTTTTCTTCTTCTCTCCCCCTCTCCTCTTTTCTTTCTTTCTTTTTCTATTTCTATCTCTTTCCCTTCTTTCCTTCCTTCCTTTTCTTCCTCCCTTCCTACTTTATTTCTTGTTCCCTTTCTCCCTTTTTCCTTCCTTCTTTCCTTCCTTCCTCTCTCCCCCCTCGTCTCTTTTCTATTTCTATCTCTTTTCCTTCCTTTCTTCTTCTCTCCCCCTCTCCTCTCTTTTCTTTCTTTCTTTTTCTATTTCTACCTCTTTTCCTTCTTTCCTTCCTTCCTTTCTCCCTTCCTACTTTATTTCTTGTTCCCTTTCTTCTTTTTTCTTTCCTTCTTTCCTTCCTTCCTCTCTCCCATCCTCTCGTCTCTTTTCTATTTCTATCTCTTTTCCTTCCTTCTTTTCTTCTTCTCTCCCCCTCTCCTCTCTTTTCTTTCTTTCTTTTTCTATTTCTACCTCTTTTCCTTCTTTCCTTCCTTCCTTCCTTCCTTCTCTTCCTCCCTTCCTACTTTATTTCTTGTTCCCTTTCTTCTTTTTTCTTTCCTTCTTTCCTTCCTTCCTCTCTCCCATCCTCTCGTCTCTTTTCTATTTCTATCTCTTTTCCTTCCTTCTTTTCTTCTTCTCTCCCCCTCTCCTCTCTTTTCTTTCTTTCTTTTTCTATTTCTACCTCTTTTCCTTCTTTCCTTCCTTCCTTCCTTCCTTCTCTTCCTCCCTTCCTACTTTATTTCTTGTTCCCTTTCTTCTTTTTTCCTTCCTTCTTTCCTTCCTTCCTTCCCATCTCAGTTTCTCCTACTTATATTGCTTCTTTTTTAAAAGCATGCCAGCCTGGCCTGAACAAAACAAAATAAATTATTGATCACTGTTAATTTTTATTCGAATTTTTTTAAAATGTCATTGTCAATTTTCATTGGGTTTGGGATATTCTATTTTTTTTAAAAAACTTTTGTATTATGTGTTTCTTTTAATGTTGTATGCCGCCCTGAGTCCTTGGGAGAAGGGCGGCATATAAATCTAATAAACCTAAACCTAAACCTAAAAAAAATGTATGCTGCCTATTCCTCTTTAGGGCACTAACTGACTTACAAGTAACGGTGCCTATAATCTTATTTCCAATCACGCTGAGAAGGTCTTTAAAAACTCTGTTAGACCAAATATAGATGTGTATTGTTATGGGGATTTTATAAGTTGGCTGTGAATGTTTAATACTGTTTAATTTGACTAGTTTGGTTTGTACTGGAATGCATGGCACCCAGATGTCACGCTGCTCAAGCATTGATTTGACATTTTTATTTTATTTTTAAAATTAAAATAAATAAAACAAAAATTCCATTAGAATCCCTAAGAAAGGCTGAGTTTGACTGAGAACAACGTAAGCTCAAAAGAACCTGTGAACGTTTCTTTTGGAGGGCCTTGTTTTTCCTTTTGTCCTAATTTCACACGTGCGCAGCTCCTACTGAAGTCTCCAACACAACTACAAACTTAATCTTCCAGAAACAAGCTTGACATACAGAATCTTTAACGATTAACCAGATAAGTACGTATGTTTATTGGCAAAGGATTTTAAAATATCTGAGCTCGAGATAGTTATGTGTGCCAAACTACACACAGTTTACATAACGGTTGAAACTTGTTAATAATCTATTATGCCTTAGATATTTTCTGTAGCAATGTGAGAAAGACTTTTCCATCACAGCCGAGAAAAAAAAAAAACAGAAGCAAGCCCATTGGAGGAAATAAACAAAGCCATTATAGGAAAAAAAGAGTTACACAATGAATGCATCATATAATTTTTGCTGATTTATATCCTACTTTTATTAGCTTTTATAAATAACTCAAGGCAGTGAACATAACTGATACTCCTGCCTCCTTCTATTTTCTCCGCAACAAACCTGTGAGGTTCAGTGGTGGGTTCTGGTCGGTATGGCCCAGTACGGGCATACCAGTAGTAGCCGGGAGCAGCAGCCACCGTATCGGTACAGTAGCATGTTTGACCCACCCGCCCGCTCACATACCATACCCGTGTTTTAAAGAAACCAGGCCAATTGCGCACACGCGCACAGCGACCTCCGACAAGCAGCTGGGTGTCCGACGAGCAGCAGGGGAGGTGGAGTGCGCAGTGAACTGGTAGCGACAGGGAGAGGAACCCACCACTGGTGAGGTTGGTTAGACTGAGAGAATGTCCCCAGTCCAAAGTCACCCATTGGCTCTCATGGCTAAGGCGGGATTAGAACTCACCGTCTCCTGGGGATTGGCCCAGAGTCACCCAACCGGCTTTCATGCCTAAGGCAGAACTAGAACTCAGAGTCTCCCAGTGACTAGCCTGATGCCATAACCACTACTAGATCAAACTGGCACAATACTATTGGAAGAAATATCCACCTGGGTTCATTTCCAAGTGTGGAAAAAGACACTGGAGACATGGAGGCTGATTGAAAAAATGGTTCTAATGGTGGACAGGATCACATGGCTTGAGGTCCTGGACAATTGAGCACATGGGAGAGAGAGGGAGAGGGAGGGGGAGAGAGAGAGACCCTCTCTTGGGCCCTGCCTTGGAGCATCCTGTTCCTGTGTAAGAAATGTATTCTGATTGGTTGTCAGACTCCCATGGGGCCATGCAGAGGCAACTTTATAGGTTTTCTTGAGTCCCAGACTTGGTTGAATCTAGCAATAGCAGTTAGACTTATATACCGCTTCATAGGGCTTTCAGCCCTCTCTAAGAGGTTTACAGAGTCAGCATATCGCCCCCACAGTCTGGGTCCTCATTTCACCCACCTCGGAAGGATGGAAGGCTGAGTCAACCTTGAGCCGGTGAGATTTGAACCGCTGAACTGCAGATGAAGTCAGTCAGCTGAAGTACTGCACCCTAATCACTGCACCACCTCGGCTCTTCTTGCTGGGTGATGTAATGAAGGGGCTTTGGGCAATTCCTATTATGGCTTAATGGCTTTGTCTTGGCTTGGATTGTGAGTGAGGGTTAATCCTATCCTGCCCTGTGTGTGAAGGTCTTTTGTCTTGTGAATAAGCTGGCCCAGTCTTTTGTCTTGCAGACAGGTTGGCACCAGTCTTTCTGGGGCTATTAACAACGGTGGGGGCTGCTTTCCAAGGCCATGTTTCTCCTTTTCTCATCCAGGGTGGTATAATATTCTGTATTTTTAAATATTCCCTATAATATTTCATTCTTCTAGGAGAGGCGTGGGTGCTAACTTCCTACAATACAATATTACAAAGATAGGGTGCTGAGATTGGAGTTCTACGAATCTTGATTTCATTCATTCAATCAGTTGAAACCGTTACTATTTCCCCATGTGGTGGGTGGGTTTGGGACGGAAAAAAATGCAATCACAAGATTTGCAAAGCAGGAAGGACGGCAGAAGATTATTTATGGCCTGTTCCTCTGATGTTGGAAGAAATGTCCATCTGGGTTCAGTTCCAAGTGAGGAAAAAGACACTGGATTCATGGAAGTTACTTGGAAAGAAGGTTTATTGATGGTGGACACATGGTTTGAGATCCTGGGGGAAAAGGGGATGACATGCCTTGAAGATCTTGAAGGAAAAAAAGGACAAATATGAGTTTTATACTCTCTCTTGGGTCCTGCCTTGGAGCTTCCTGTTCCTGTGTAAGAAATGTATTCTGACTGGTGGTCAAACTTCCAGGAGGTCAAAGCTAGTTGACTTTGTAGGCTTTCTTTTGAGTCCCAAGCTTGGTTGAGCTGTTGCTGGGTGATGATGTAATGAAAAGGCTTCGGAATTCCTACTATGGCTCTGCCTGAAGGAGATAGATCTTCGTTATGTAGAATAGACTGGCTCAAGCCTTAATGGGACTGAATTTGTGTCTCCCTTTTAGGGGGAAATATTCTGCCCTTTTAATATTTCCTAAATTATCTCATTTTCCTAAGAATTTACACCTGGTAAATGTCTTCCCTTTATGCAGCTAATAAGGGAGCCAGAAACGTTGATGTCACGTCTTTCTCACAGCCCTGAAACATCCATGAGTTCTCCAGTTGTTCGCTAAAATTATTCTAATTGCTACCTCTGATCAAAGGGCTGTACATTCAACCAAGCCTTCCCAGCAGTATTCTTTGGTGCCTTGCCCTGCCTTGTTCCTCTCGATCATTTTACTTTGTTCTAATTAAAAATGACAAAGTTATTACATAAAATTCGCTAATTGTGCCTTTACAGCTTTTCACGGTGCTTCAAGATGCAAATCCCGGGGACGATGCTGTGAGAATTTTTTGCAAAGGGGGAAAATATACATATATAGGCCACAAATAGGAAGTGGCATAATTAAACCACTATGTGCATAGGAACCCTGGTAGGGAAGCAGCTAACATCCACCGCCTCTTAGGATTACGTTGTACACAAATGTTGCTTGTTTTGATGAGTGTTTCCGTTTGTAAACAACTACCAGATCCCAAATGTCAACTTTATGTTAATAGCCACTTGCAGAATTTCTTTTTATGTGTTACTGCAAATTGTGCCTTTCGGGGGAAGATGAGAAATCCTTCTGGGAGAAAAAAAAAATGTTTGCACCCAAACCGCAGCTGTCTTCTCCCCCAAATTCACCTGACCAATAGCAATAGCACTTAGACTTATATACCGCTTCGCAGTGCTTTACAGCCCTCTCTAAGCGGTTTACAGAGTCAGCCTCTTGACCCCAACAATCTGGGTCCTCATTTTACCCACCTCGGAAGGATGGAAGGCTGAGTCAACCTTGAGCCAGTCAGGCTTGAACTGCTGGCAGTGAGCAGAGTCAGCCTGCAATACTGCATTCTAACCATTGTGCGAAGGAAGGAAGGAAGGAAGGAAGGAAGGAAGGAAGGAGAAAAGGAGGAGCAATAGCAGTAGCACTTAGACTTATATACCGCTTCACAGTGCTTTACAGCCCTCTCTAAGCGGTTTACAGAGTCAGCCTCTTGACCCCAACAATCTGGGTCCTCATTTTACCCACCTCGGAAGGATGGAAGGCTGAGTCAACCTTGAGCCAGTCAGGCTTGAACTGCTGGCAGTGAGCAGAGTCAGCCTGCAATACTGCATTCTAACCATTGTGCGAAGGAAGGAAGGAAGGAAGGAAGGAAGGAGAAAAGGAGGAGCAATAGCAGTAGCACTTAGACTTATATACTGCTTCACAGTGCTTTCCAGCCCTCTCTAAGCGGTTTACAGAGTCAGCCTGTTGACCCGAACAATCTGGGTCCTCATTTTATCCACCTTGGAAGGATGGAAGGCTGAGTCAACCATGAGCCTGGTGGGATTTGAACTGCCAAATTGCAGGTAGCCGGCAGGCAGCAGATGTAGATGGCAGTACTGCACTCTAACCACTGTGCTACCAAGGCTCATATAGTCTGTAGAGATTCTCAGTCATCGAGGTCACAGTGCTTTTTCTGGAGGCAACTGGACTTTCTTGGTTTTTCTTTTGGAGACATTTCGCTTCTCATCCAAGAAGCTTCTTCAGCTCTGACTGGATGGTGGAGAATGGAAGGATTTATACTCCTTGCAGACAGCTGGACATTTGCATCTTTTTAGAGGGTCGTTGAAGCACTTGGAGGTTTATCTCTGTCCTCAGGGTCACCTGAGTTAGTGCTCCTAGTTCCTGTAGTCTGCAATTTTTTCCTCTGGAAATCCATTCCTACTCCCACACCATTCCAAGGGCGTTCATCCCAAATTGTATAGCCAAAACTCTGGTGAGATTCTCTGTCATCCAGGTCATGGTTCTCCCAAGGATGCTTCTTCAGGAGGCAAAATGGACCTCCTTGGTTTTTCTTTGAAGACTAAAAGTATGCAAATAACCAAGGAATATAAATCCTTCCATTCCCCACTATCCTGTCAGAGCTGAAGAAGCTTCTTGAAACACCTTCAAAGAAAAAGAAAAAAAGTCCAGTTGCCTCCAGAAAAAGCACCTTTGAGACATCTGACCAATGTCACATGTAGAGGCAGTCCTCATTTAATAACCACAGTGGAAATAGTCGCTAAGTGAAACTGCAACTGTGCTTACGGTCTCACTTCACACTTCCTTTCCTTTATAGACTCACAAAGGTTGCAAACACGAGGATTGGTTGCAAAGTTATACCACTCTAATAGCAATAGCAATAGCAGTTAGACTTATATACCACTTCATAGGGCTTTCAGCCCTCTCTAAGTGGTTTACAGAGTCAGCATATCGCCCCCCACAGTCTGGGTCCTCATTTCACCCACCTCGGAAGGATGGAAGGCTGAGTCAACCTTGAGCCGGTGAGATTAGAACCGCTGAACTGCAGATAACAGTCAGTTGAAGTGGCCTGCAGTACTGCACCCTAACCACTGCGCCATCTCGGCTCTTATGGCAGAAAGCGAAGAGGGACTAAAGAGTTTCTTGATGTGGGTGAAGAAGGAGAGTGCAAAAGTTGGCTTGAAACTCAACATTAAGAAAACTAAGATCATGGCATCCGGCCCTGTCAATTCCTGGCAAATAGATGGGGACGAAACCAAGGTAGTGACAGATTTTATTTCCTGGGCTCCAAGATCACCACAGATGGGGACTCTAGCCAAGAAATCAAAAGACGCTTCCTCCTGGGGAGGAAGGTTATGGCAAATCTAGACAGCATGCTAAAAAGCAGAGACATCACCCTGCCAACAAAAGTATGTATAGTCAAGACTATGGTTTCCCCAGTTGCAATGGATGGCTGTGAAGGTTGGACCATAAGAAAGGCTGAGCGTCAAAGAATTGAGGCCTTTGAACTCTGGTGCTGGAGGAGATTCCTGCGAGTCCCTTGGACTGCAAGGCGATCAAACCAGTCAGTCCTAGAGGAGATCAACCCTGACTGCTCTTTAGAAGGCCAGATCCTGAAAAGGAAACTCAAATACTTTGGCCACCTAATGAGAAGGAGGGACTCACTGGAGAAGAGCCTCATGCTGGGAACGATTGAGGGCAAAAGAAGAAGGGGACGACAGAGAATGAGGTGGCTGGATCGAGTCACTGAAGCAGTTGGCGTGAGCTTAACTGGACTCCAGAGGATGGTAGAGGACAGGAAGGCCTGGAGGAACATTGTCTACGGGGTCACGATGGGTCGGACATGACTTTGCAACTAACCAATAAATTAGTGTGCCTTTGTTTTAAGATTTACACTTTTTTTTGTGTGTGTGTGGTCAATTTCCCATCTCAGAATAGCAGAAAGCAACACCGCCAATCTCCAGAAAATATGAGCAGGACTATTGCAAATTAAGGGTTCTAAAGCTCATTTTTGACAGTTCTTGGAGTGAAGCTGAATAAGCAGCTTAGAGGTTGGTCTAAAAACAAAGCAAATTGTCCAGTAAACTGACAAGGTTACAGACTACTTAGAGAAGCTGTTTTAAGAATCGGGGGGGGGGGGGGGGGGAGGATAATGGAAAGAAATCTACTAGAGTTGGGAAGGCTCCACAGTGGTGAAAAGATTCTCTTTTCATTGTTATTGTTGTTGCTATTGTGTGCAAATGCCTCTGAGGGATCGACAGATGTACCTAGGAAAATTAAAACTGCACAGAACCACGAAAACCACAAACAGCTGCCAAAGCTAAAAAGCCATAAAGAAGGACCAGGTCAGCAAGGAAAGGAACATATTGAATGAGAATATCCAGCCAAAACCTGTGAAAATTTGTCAGGCTTAAAAGTGAAACATAAAGTTAATTACAGTTAATAACAGGTTTGGTATATTTGGCAATCTGCCCTTTCATGTATCCTTCCATGACAAAGGATGGCAGCATTTATAGTCTTGTCTGCTAACTGCAAACTATAGCATACAAAACCTTTGCCAGACCAATTCTCGAATACAGCTCGTCTGCCTGGAATCCACACTGTATATCGGACATTAATACGAGCGAGTCCAGAGGTATTTCACGAGAAGAGTCCTCCACTCCTCTGCTCACAATAGAATCCCTTATGCCACCAGGCTCGAAATTTTGGGCTTGGATAGCCTAGAAGTACGCCGCCTACACTCTGACTTAAGCCCAGTGCGCAAAATTGTCTGCTACAACATAACACCTGTCAATGACTACTTCAGCTTCAACCGCAATAATACACGGGCAAACAACAGGTAGAAACTCAAAGTAAACCGCGCCAAACTCGATTGCAGAAAATACGACTTCAGCAACGGTGGTCAATGCCTGGAATGCACTACCCAACTCCGTTGTTACATCCTCAAACACAGGGGTGAAATCCAACAGGTTCTGGAGAACCAGTAGCGGAAATTTTGAGTAGTAGAACCAGCAAATGCCACCTCCAGCTGGCCCCAGAGTGGGGTGGGAATGGAGATTTTGCAGTATCCTTCCCCTGCCATACTCACCAAGCCATGCCCATCAAGCCACGCCCACAGAACTGGTAGAAAAAAACAAATGAATTTCACCACTGCTCAAACCCACATAACTTTAATCTCAAACTGTCTACCGTGGACCTCACCCCATTCCTAAGAGGTCCGTAAAGGGGACGTGCATAAGCGCACCAGCATGCCTTCCATCCCTGTCCTACTGTCCCCATTTATTTGTACCCATTTCCTGTGTTCATGTCCATGATTATACGTATACCTGTCATCTCGTACGGTTCGACCACAAAACTGCACCTGACTAAACCGCGTCGCTGACGTCATCAACAGGGCGACAACAGCGCGGAGACAGAACCATGCTGTAAACCCTAAACCTAAAATTAACCCCTAAACCTAAACCTAAATCTAACCCTAACCCTTAACCTAACCCTAAAGCTAACCCTAAAGTTAACCCTTACCTTAAGTTGAATAGGCTTGCTTTCAAAGTGTTATTTAAAGCGCCCTTCTTTCTCCGCGCTGGCTGTTGTCGCCCTGTTGATGACGTCAGCAATGCGGTTTAATCGGGCGCGGCTTAGTCGAGCGCGGTTTTGACGGGTCACGATCTCGTACATGTTTGACTAACTAACTAAATAATACAGGCTCCAGCCCTGAATTATTCCATTTCCTGCTGCAGAAATGTCGTTTCTGGATTTCAAAGCCTCTCCGGGAGCCTCCTCCAAAAGGCATCGGTTGGCAAAGATTTCTAGAACGCTCTCTGGAACTATTCTATCTTGGGCCAAGGCTCTTTAGAACGACAGCGGGAGCGCTGGAGCCCTGAAGTTTATTTACAGAAAATGAACTCCGTTGCTGAATTTGTCACACAGCTCCGGAGCCTAATAATAGCGCTTAGAGAGAAATGACTGCGATTACCTTTGGAGATGGGCTGAGGAAGGAAATCTTGCCTCCTGATGCCTCTGGAGGCGCCCTGTGCCTGGGAATTCACAGCCAATAGAGGGGAAAGAAGAAACAGGGGCGTAATTAAGACCTGGGGAAATAGGAAATAAAGGTGCTGAATGGAATAGACTGCTGTGATGGGGAAACCTATGGCATGCATGCTACAGGTGGTGAGGTGTTGCCCGATGTCAGCTCCATTGACAAACCGGACTTTAACATCTTTGACGATTTCTTTTAATCGCCTGGACTTTTGGGACCTTCCCAACTACGTAAGAAGGGAAGAAATGCTACCTCCCCTTCTATATATATTCTTTTATAAGATCTACGCACGCTGCGCAAATTTTTAAATGGTATGGTGAGTGCATGTGACTGTATGTGTGAACTGGATGATCCCACTTTTATTATTCCATGATTGTTGTATTTTTATGTGTTTTTAATTATTACGTGGGGATTGCTTGAGTGTATAAATGAGTGTGCTTGATTCGGAGGACCTGCCGGGAATTGCGGGGGCTATGGGGGTGGTTGAGGGGACTAAAGACACGGGAGAGGGTCGGGGTATTGCGGTCGTAACAGGGAGGGGCAGATACGGCGGGGACTTTAGGGCAGGCCATTACCGGGGAAGGAGGGTTCGCTACATCACAGAGATCCCTCCTTCCGGCCCTAGGAGTCCCACTCCAAGACCAGATGGCGCAAGTAGTCAGGACCCTGGTCTCAGGCTGTTGTCGCTAAATGCCAGGTCTGTTGTACATAAAGCACCTCTCGTCCGGGACTTAATTTTAGACGAGAGGGCAGACCTGGCATGTATTACTGAGACCTGGCTGGGCCCAGAGGGAGGAGTCCCCCTTGTAGAACTGTGCCCAGAAGGATTTCAGGTGCTACATCAGCCGAGAGCCCAGGGAAGGGGTGGGGGTGTGGCCGTTGTTATCCGGGAGTCGTTAGTTCCTCGTAGGGTCCCTGCTCCGGAGATTGTCGGGTGTGAGTCCTTGCTGTTAAAGTTGGACCTCAAGGGTCAAGTGGGTTTGCTGCTAACGTACCTGCCTCCCAACAGCGTTGCAGCAGCCCTCCCCTCGCTCCTCGAGTCGGTAGCCGAGCTGGCAATTGAGTTCCCTAGGTTGATGGTCCTGGGGGACTTTAATTTGCCGTCGCTCGGTGAAAACTCTGATGGGGCGCAGGAGTTCATGGCTTCCATGACAGCCATGGGCTTGGCTCAAGTAATCCGAGGCCCAACCCATTCAGCGGGACACATGCTTGACCTCGTATTTCTCTCGGAGCAGTGGATGTGTGATCTTGGTCTGAGGGGGAGTGACATCATACCCCTGTCGTGGTCAGACCATTGCCTACTGAGGCTCGACTTCCGGAGGCCAAACCCCCACTGTAGGGAGGAGGAACCGACCAGGTGGTTCCGCCCCAGGCGTCTTATGGAGCCAGCAAGGTTCCAGACAGAGCTTGGGGTTATTCCTGACACTTTCGCCCACAGTCTGGCAGAGACTCTGGCTGCTGCGTGGCACTTGGCAGCGTCAGAGGCCCTCGACCGGATTGCGCCACTGCGGCCCCTCCGAGGCGGCGGATCCCGGAGACCCCCTTGGTTCACCGAGGAGCTCCGGGAGATGAAGCGCCGGAGGAGATGCCTAGAGCACCGTTGGAGGTCCGATAAGTCCGCATCGAACCGAGCAATGGTAACCACCTGCACCAGGGAATATACTAGGGCACTTAGGGCAGCTAAAAGATCACACATAGCCTCCCTGGTCGCATCCGCTGAGTCCCGTCCAGCCGCCCTGTTTAGGATAACCCGCTCCCTATTGAACAAAAGGGAGACGGGGGAACCCTTGCAGGGCAGAGCTGAAGAATATGCCCAATTCTTAGCGGACAAAATTGCTCGGTTTCGGACGGACTTGGACTCCACACCTGCAGTTCCAGCCGAGGCACAGGGGGACCAAGTAGAACAGTTCTGGGTTGAGTTTCAGGAGGTTACCCCCGGGGATGTGGACAAGGCCATGAGAGCTGTGAGTTCCTCCACCTGTGTCCTGGATCCGTGTCCCTCATGGCTGGTTTCTAACTGCAGTGAGGTGACACGAGGCTGGATCCAGGCGGTTGTAACCGCCTCCCTTCGGGAGGGGCACTTCCCCGCCGCACTGAAAGCGGCGGTGGTGAGACCCCTCCTGAAGAAACCATCCTTGGATCCAGCTGTCCTTAACAACTATCGCCCGGTCTCCAACCTCCCCTTTCTGGGGAAGGTTGTTGAGAAGGTGGTGGCCTTCCAGCTCCAACGGTCCTTGGAGGAAGCAGACTATCTAGACCCCTTCCAGTCAGGCTTCAGACCCGGTTACAGCACGGAAACCGCTTTGGTCGCATTGATGGATGATCTTTGGAGAGCCAGAGATGAAGGACATCCCTCCATCCTGGTCCTCCTTGACCTCTCAGCGGCTTTCGATACCATCGACCATGGTATCCTTCTGCGACGACTGCGGGAGGTGGGAGTGGGGGGCACCGTGTTACGGTGGTTCTCCTCCTACCTCTCGGACAGGTCGCAGTCGGTGTTAGTGGGAGGGCAGAGATCGTCCCCAAGGCCCCTAAAATATGGGGTGCCGCAGGGTTCGGTCTTATCCCCCCTACTATTTAACATCTACATGAAACCGCTGGGAGAGATCATCCGTAGGCACGGGATCAGATACCATCAATATGCGGACGATACTCAATTGTATCTGTCCGCCCCGTGCCAAATCAATGAAGCGGTTGACGTGATGGACCGGGGGCTTGAAGCCGTCATGGACTGGATGAGGATTAACAAGCTTGTGCTCAACCCGGAAAAGACCGAGTGGCTGTTGTGTTTTCCTCCCAAAGATTCGGCCAATAATCCAACACTCAGGCTGGGGGGTCAAATTTTACACCCCTCAGAGAGGGTCCGCAACTTGGGAGTCCTCCTGGATCCACAGCTGTCATTCGACCATCATATAGCGGCTGTGACCAGGGGGGCATTCGCCCAGGTACGCCTGGTGCGCCAGTTGCGACCCTACCTGAACCGGGAGGCCCTCACAACAGTCACTCGGGCCCTTGTGACCTCTAGGCTGGAATACTGCAACGTGCTCTACATGGGGCTGCCCTTGAGGAGCATCCGGCGACTTCAGCTAGTACAGAACGCAGCCGCGCGAGTGATTGCGGGTGCACCCCGATTCACCCGCATTACACCTATCCTCCGCGAGTTGCGCTGGCTACCTGTCGATCTCCGGATGCGCTTCAAGGTGCTATTGATCACCCATAAAGCCCTACATGGCAGTGGATCTGGATACTTGAGAGACCGCCTTCTGCCAATTACCTCCCTACGACCTATAAGATCCCATAGATTAGGCCTCCTCCGCATTCCATCGGCCAGCCAGTGTCGGCTGGCAACCACAAGGAGGAGGGCCTTCTCAGCAGTAGCCCCGACCCTTTGGAACGAGCTCCCCGTGGAGATTCGTACCCTCTCCACCGTCCAGGCCTTCCGCACTGCCTTGAAGAACTGGCTCGCCCGTCAGGCCTGGGGATAAGGATTTCTACCCCGCCCGAATGTTGTATGCATGTTGCTCATTATTTTATTATGTGTTGTTGTCTCAATGTTGTATTTCCCCTTTCCCTGGTTTTCTGTGAGCCGCCCTGAGTCCCCTCAGGGAAAAGGGCGGCCTACAAATGCAAATAAAACCTACAAAACCTACAAACCAGCACACATGCGCCTGCTGGCCAGCTGATTTTCAGCCTTCCGGAGGGCCACAGGAGGCTGTTTTCACCCTCCCCAGGCTTTAGGAAAGCCTCTGGAGCCTGTGGATGGCGAAAAATGGACCCTACCGGAAGTTTTCATTTCTGAACTTAAAGTAGGCCCATTGGGCCTGTTTTCCGCCATCCACAGGCTTTGGAAGAGTTCCCGAAGCCTGTGGATGGTGAAAAACGGGCCCAACGGAAGTCTGGAAACTTCAGGGAGGCCTCCGGACATGAGTGGGATGGGGGGCAACATGGGGGATGTCTGCACGTATGCACAGGGGAAGGGCATTGCATTATGGGTGTAAGAATGCATGCATGCACTTTTTTGGCACCCGAGCAAAAAAAGGTTTGCCATCACCGGAGTAGAGTAACAATTGGAAGGGACCTTGGAAATCTTCTAGTCCAACCCCCTGCTCAAGCGGGGAACCCCATATAATTTCAGAATGTCCCCCAGAAACAGATGCTTTGGGGTAGGTGAACCTAAGATCGTGATTACAATAAGCTGGCTAAGGGCTGGTGTGGTGAAATGTAGTCTGGAGTCCCCAGGAAGGAGGGGCTCTTTCCCAAAGATCAAAGAGGCAGCCGAGCTTGGAGACAGGAAGTGGGCAAAGTCAGACGGTCCATAGAGGTTCACCATGTGGAAGCACAGCGGTTAAAATACAGTATTTGCAGGCTAACTCTGCCCACAGCCAAGAGTTCGATCCTGATGGGCTCAAGGTTGACTCAGCCTTCACATCCTTCCAAGGTCAGTAAAATGAGGACGCAGACAATACGCTGACACTGTAAACTGCACAGAGTGTGTTGTAAAGCACTATGGGGCCAGAGGTGGTATTCAGCAGGTTCTGGCCAATTCTGGAGAACCAGTAGCAGAATTTTTGAGTAGTTAAGAGAACTGACATATACCACCTCTGGCTGGCCCCGCCCCATCTATTCTCAGACTCCCGAGTCCCAGCTGATCGGGAGGAAATTGGGATTTTGCAGTATCCTTCCCCTGCAGTGGGGAGGAAATGGAGATTTTGCAGTATCCTTCCCTTGGAGTGGGGAGGGAATGGGGATTTTGCAGTAACCTTCCCTTGGAGTGGGGAGGGAATGGGGATTTTGCAGTAACCTTTCCCTGGAGTGGGGAGGGAATGGAGATTTTGCAGTATCCTTTCCCTGGAGTGGGGAGGAAATGGGGATTTTGCAGTAACCTTCCCTTGGAGTGGAAAGGGAATGGGGATTTTGCAGTATCCTTCCCCTGGGGTGGGGAGGGAATGGGGATTTTGCATTAACCTCCCCCTGGAGTGGGGAGGCAGTGGAGATTTTGTAGTAACCTCCCCCTAGAGTGGGGAGAGAATGGGGATTTTGCAGTATCCTTTCCCTAAAGTGGGGAGGGAGTGGAGATTTTGCAGTAACCTCCCCCTGGAGTGGGGAGGGAATGGGGATTTTGCAGTATCCTTTCCCTGCCACGCCCACCAAAACACACCCACCAAGACACACCATACGCCATGCCCACAGAACCGGTAGTAAAAAAAAAAAAAGAATCCCGTATGGGGCGGTATATAACACCACATGCTATTACTATCCATAGTTATGCAGATCGTTTCTTTAGTCTAGAAAGATTCTGTCTACAGACAAACAACAATGAAGTGCTCAGAAGTAACTCCACATGTCCGTTCTTGGTTCTTCAGCCTGACAGCTGGATCTGAAAGGTTTATGGCTGTGGTGTCTGCAGGCTGTGCCCCCCAAAAGTCAAGACAACAACTGTGATGTTGTCGAGATCAAATCTCCATCTGCTTTTTTCTAGATCTACCAAAACCAACAGGAACTTCCATTGCACTGTTGCAATGATCAGTTTGACTTTTTTTAACCAGACAGTGCTGTATTGTAGTTCCTCTTCCAGTAATATCATCACTCTCAGGTGTTTCGTGGCACATACTCAAAAGCCTACAGGGCCCATGTTATGAGAGAGGGGTCATAGATGCCAGGTGCGATGCAAGCCAGGCTGCTAATAATACCTCCAGATTTGAGCATTGAAGGGTTGGCGTTTGCACCTCCACTGTCGAGAAGGTGAAGAGGCTATTCTCATGGAATACATTGGGGCCTTGTGTGCCAATATGAGTGATAGTTTAGTAACCCCCTACAGGAGGAGAACCCTGCTGAATATGAAAGCGTGTGTCATCTGTCTAAAAATAAGCGCAACCTTTTTCGTAGGAAGACAATATTACAGAGAAAGTTGCTGCAATTTGGGAAGCCGGAGAAACAACAGGGACCGTTTGCTACATACATGAGCTAGAGATCGGCCCGCTTTTATGTAACCGAAGAGAAGGTCAGATTTATTCAACTCGTTATCTCTTTCCACATCAAGCCTTTGCAGAGAACATCCTGATGGAATATTGGATAACAGACTCATTTCCTCGTTAGTTCAGTTCAATCCAAGGGTGGGATTCAGCTCGCTCGCGTGAACCAAATGCTAATTTTACATTTGGTTCGCCAAACCAGTAGTTGCAAGGACTGGGTAGCCCGCCTTCCCCCTCCGGGAGTCTCCACGCGGCCCATTTTGTCCCACATGGAGGATCTGGGAGGGCGAAAAACAGGCCTCCTGGAAGTTCTGGTCCCATTCCCAGCCTCTGGAGGACCTCTGAAGTCCGGGGGAAGCCATTTTTGCCCTCCCGGAGGCTCAAGGAAAACTCCCCCCTGCCCCGGCCATGGTGCAGGAGGCTGAGTAGGCCACGCCCACCGTGGCCACGCCCACACTGCAACTGAGCAGAGAACCGGTTGCTAAAATTTTTGAATCCCATCCTTGGTTCAACCACACGCTGAATTAATCAATGCGAACTTTTTAGACGCGTTTCCCTGTCTATTTGGTTTTAATAAATAAAACTGGAGAGTTATTTTGAGGGTCCCTCCCCCCCCCCAGGCCACTTCCTGCCCTTGATGGCAAGCAAAAATTCTGTTCCTTGGAAATAAAAAAAAAAAAACCAGGTCTTTAAATGATCTGTCAAAATCCAGAAGTAGTACAGTATATCATTCTACGCCAAAATATGCATTTTGCATCGCGCAAAAAGGTACACACACACAAAATAAAAAACATTGCCTCTATTAAATGCTGGGATTAAAAACAAAGATTCTCTTGAGGCATGGACATGTTCCATTAGAATGGAAAGGCTCACTCATTTTCACTATCCAGAATTGGTTGGTTTTGGTTTCCCAGTCTAAATTAGCAGGATCATGGAATAACAGAGTTGAAAGGGACCTTGGAGATCTTCTAATCCGACTTCTTGGTCAAGCAGGAAACCCTACACCAGTGATGGTGGACCTTTTTGTTGTTGGGTGCCAAAAATGAGAGGGCGTGTGCATGATAGAGATTACGCGTGCTGCAGAGGTGGGTTGCTCCCAGTTAAGCCCAGATCAGGCGAACTGGTAGTAATGGTGGCAGGACGCTATGCCCAACCGCCCGGACACTTCTGCACATGAGCGTGCCCGAACCAGTAGTAATTGGAAACCCACCATTGGCGTGCCAGCACCCATAATGCAAAGCATGCCCCCACATGCACATGCATGCACAAACCCTCCACACTCCCACCCCATGTGTCCCGCACTACTCGCCTCCAAGCTGAGCTTGGTATTTCCTCTCTGGGACGAGGACAGAGGTGGGTTTCTTCCAGTTTGCACCTACTCGGTAGAACCGATTCATCAAATCTACCGAACCGGTTAGAAGAGGTTCCACCAGTGGACCCGGAAAGCAGGCCACACCTACAGAAGAGGTTACAAATTTTTTTGAAACCCACCACTGGTCCTTGGATATGATTATTCTACACTATCATGCTCATATTTATAAAACTCAGGGCCTCTGTAAAAGGTAAGGATGACTACTGCGTTTGTGGTGCAATCAGAACATTGCGTGTGTTGAAGTTGTTTTAACGCAAACCAAAGATGCCTTTTAAAAAACAAGTTTACATCCTATTCTTATGCATGCCAGTGCTGTGTGTGAGGTAATTAAAGATGGTTCTGACAATTGTCGTCGGTATCTTCATATCCGGTCACATGGGCGGCAAGCCACTCCCATCCGGTCACATGGGTGGCAAGCCACTCCCACAAAGGAGGCCACACCCACAGAGTAGGTTCGAACAATTTTTGAAACCCACCACTGGACGAAGAAGGCCATTTTCACCCTCCCCAGGCTCCAGGAAAGCCTCCAAAGACTGGAGAGGATGAAAAACGCTTTCCCTCTGGAAGCTGGAAATGGATCATTTCCGAACTTCCAGTTGGCCCGTTGTGCCCATTTCTTGCCCCCAAGGCTTCTATAGAAGAGGTTAGAACTGGCAGGAACCCACCCCTGCCTGGCATGCACGGTGTCACCCGTTCCTCTTTTGGGTTTCTGGCACGCATGCACGAGCAACGATCAGCTGGCCTTCGTGCACGCGGCAGTTCTGGAAACTGGAAGAGCTGGCCTTCTGTTTTCTAGAGTGAGCATACGTGTCAGCCAGCTGATCGTCGTGCGCGCAGGTGCGCCAGTAACCGGAAGACTAGCTTCAAGTTCATTTTCCAGTGCATGCATGCCTCCTGGGCAGCTCTTCTTCTGGGTTGCGGCCCAAACAAGAGTGCATGCACCCGGTGCCGAAAAGGTTCGCCATCAACTGGTATAAGGTCTCCTGCCTTGAACGGTTCCACCACAAAACCGCGTTCGACTAAACCGCGCTCGACGAAACCACGTAGCTGACGTCATCAACAGCGCGACAACAGCGCGGAGACAGAAGCACGCTATAAACGCTAAACCTAAAATTAACCCCTAAACCTAAACCTAACCCCCCTAAATCTAATCCTAAACCTAACCCTAAACCTAACCCTTAACCTAACCCTAACCCTAACCCTAAACCTAACCCTAAACCTAAACCTAACCCTAACCCTAACCCTAAACCTAAACCTAATCCTAACCCTTAACTTAACCCTAAACCTAACCCTAACCCTTAACCTAACCCTAAACCTAACCCTAACCCCTAACCTAACCCTAAAGCTAACCCTAAACCTAACCCTAAACCTAACCCTTACCTTAAGTTGAATCGGCTTGCTTTCAAAGCGCTATTTAAAGCACCCTTCTTTCTCCGCGCTGGCTGTTGTCGCCCTGTTGATGACGTCAGCGACGCGGTTTAATCGGGCGCGGCTTAGTCGAGCGCGGTTTTGTCGTGCCACGGCCTTGAACAAGGAATTGGACGGAGATGACCTCCAGTCTCACGATCCTATGTTCTACGAACACTGAAAACAAGTAGGTTTAAATATTAGCCAGCAATATGTTTAAAAATAGGCTACATTTTCCACCTTTGATAGTGACTTGCTGATTCCATATGGCAGTAATTAACAATCTATCTCTGCTAGTAAATTATTAACAAATGCCAAACAATGTTTATCTTGATATTCCCAAAAGATTTATATCTCATTGAAAAATAATAAAATAGAAGCCCGTCATTTCATTCAGGACAAAAACAACTTGCGCTGTTTTCCTTCCTTATCATGTTCTTACTTTTTCCCCCCCCCAGAAAAAAATAAGCCCTGGGAATGAGAGACTAAAATCTTGTTTAGTTGTGAGGCGTTTATTATGGTCATCAATAACGTAACAAAACATAACATCCAATAATAAAGTTTTAGACTCCCATTGTAGTTGTCGCCGAATCTGCGTCCTGTACAAATTGGCTAAAATTTATAGCATGGCCACAAACTATGAAATCACGATACCAATGCCACTAAAATTACGAGTTCAAGGTGTTAAAGATGACAGTGAATATAGTAGGGATTTATAGAATTTGGGTAAAACGCTAGAATAATAGCTGAAGATAAAAAAATAGCTGAAGGGAACTATAAAAATAACTCTAAAATATCTCTAAAATCTACAGGTACGGCTTGTTTGCAAAACATAACAGCAAGTTCCCAAAACTTGCCGTGACATTATACTGTCAGAATTACTTAGTTGTCAAGTTGATTCTGTGGAGCTGCTATCACAAGTAATAAAATAGATTGGATATATATATACATATATGAAGGTGATGACAGAAACAGAGATATTCAGGTATTCTGGGTAAAAAAAGAATTAGGCCACAACGATTCATTTGCAGAAATTTTATAGGAGGTCCTGGCAATTTAATCTCCTATTTGTAAATCTTCATTGTTTTCCTACTCATATTTCCCTTTCTAGATAAAAATCCATGAAATAGGGCAGGGGGAGGGAGCTAGAATAATGGCTGTCATCTGCTTGGAAGCCCCCAAGAATTTTTCTGCCATGTTTACATTCTGTGTTTATTTTTACTTTATGTTATTTAAACTCATACAGCATCCATTTCGTTCTGCAGCTCTCGGGGGAGTACAGTCATCAATGTGAAATAAATTTTAGTTTTTGCATGGATGTGTGTGTGGCTAGTCTTTGCAAATCTCTCAGATATACAATAATTCAACATGATTTTCCCACTCCTCCACATAAGCATGCAGTGACGGCAGATCCAATAATTCTATGGCAATAAGGTAAATGGTAAAGAAATCCCAGCGGATTTTACTCCTCTAGTCGTTGCCGATTATAGGAGGCGGTGACCATCTCTGCTTCAAGGGTCATTGAGCCAGTGGAGGAGGAGGGGAGGAGGAGGAGAGGTAGAGAGGACGGAGGAGGAGAAGAGAAGAAGAGGAGGGGGGAGGAAGAGATGAAGAAGAGGAGGAGGAGAAGAAGAAGAAAAGAAGAAGAGGGGGAGGAGAAGAGAAGAAAAGGAGGAGGAGGAGAGAAGAAGAGAAGAAGGAGAGGAGGAGGGGGAGGAGAAGAGAAGGAGGAGGAGGAGAGAAGAAGAGAAAAAGGAGAGGAGGAGGGGGAGGAGAAAAGAAGAAGAGGAGGGGGAGGAAGAAGAGGAGAGGAGGAGAGAGAGGAGGAGAAAAGAAAAGGAGGAGGAGGAGAAGAGGAGAAGGGTGAGAAGAAGAGTAGGAGTGGAGGAGAAGAAGAGAAGAAGAAGAGGAGGAGGGGAGGAGGAGGAGAAGAGAAGAGGAGGAGGGGAGGGGAAGAAGAAAAACAGAAGAAGAGGAGGAGAGGAGGAGGAGGGGAGGAGGAGAGAAGAGGAGAGGGAGGTGAAGAAGAGGAGGGGGAAGGACAAGAAGAAAAGGAGGGGAGGGGGAGGGGAAGAGAAGAGGAGGAGAAGGAGAAGAGGGAGGAAGAGGAGAAGGAGAAGATGGAGGAAGAGGAGAGAAGAAGAGGAGAAGGAGAGAAGACATGGAGGGGGAGGGGAGGAGAAGAAAAAGAAGAAGAAGAGAAGAAGAAGAAGAGGAGGAGGAAGGGGAGGAGGAGAAGAGGAGGGGGGAAGAACAAGAAGAAGAAGAGGAGGGGGGAAGAAGAAGAAGAGGAGGGGAGGGGAAGAGAAGAGGAAGAGGAAAAGGAGGAGGGGGAGAAAAGAAGAGGGGGAGGAGGAGAAGAGAAGACAAGGAGGTGGGAGGGGAGGAGGAGGAGGAGAAGAAGAAGAAGAAGGAGGAGGAGGAGGAGGGTAGGGGAGGAGAAGAAGGTGGAGGAGAAGAAGAAGACGAGGAGGAGAAGAGGAGGAGGAGGGGGAGGAGGAAGAGAAGAAGGAGAAGGAGGAGGAAGAGAAAGAGAAAAAGGATTTATTATCCCTGCAACTGCCTTTGACTTCTGTCCATGTTGTGATTTCTTGGCATCTCCAGAAACAAATGAATTAACTAAGTTACCTAGTTGATGCTGACAATTCTCCTTCAGGAAGACTATTCCTCTAGTTTTGGACATGTCCCATTTTTTCTCTAGCTGAGAGTCAGAGGCTTTCAGAAAAGAGAAGCGAGGTTTAAAAAGTCTTCAGGATTGTGTCAAATCAGCTCAGACTAAAGAAAAACCATGCTCACTTTTTTAAAAAAAGTCGTGGCTCTTTGGGCTTGGGGTATACAGGTAGTCCTCAACCTACAACCATTCACTTAATGACCATTCGAACATACAAACGGCCCTGAAAAAGTTACTTACGGCCATTTTTCACACTTATGACCGTTGCAACATCCCCACAGTTACGTGATCAAAATTCAGAGACTTGGCAAGAGGCTCCCTCTGCGCCTCATGAAACAGCCTAAAACTCTCTTCCCCTGTGAAATAATTTATAAAGCAACTTCTCAGGCGCTTAAAAAGCAACAGATCTAGCAGTGGGGGAAAAAAGGAGAATTTCCCTGGTTAATGGTTAATCATTAAGCCAGTTCAATAAAGCAGCCCCCAAAAACGAAGAAGCTTAATTGGGTTCCATTGTGTTTATTCCCAGTTGGGATGGATTTTATGACTGAAATTTTCTGCGCGCTTATTTGGAATCGAGCTCTCAAACAGCGTGAACTTTCCCCCGGTTAAACTGTATGGAATGGAGGTAGTCCTTGACTTACAACCATTTCCTTAGCAACCGTTCAAAGGGACCAAAGGGCTGAAAAAAACATACACCTGTTGCCATGTGACCACAATTTTGGGCGCTTGACAACTAGCATGGATTCACCGCTGTCCCAGAATGCAGAGTCCAGAATCACACAATCGCCATTCCAGTGTAGGAAGTTATCACCCAGCCCTCTCCCAGAAAAAAATTAAATATCCTAGGGAATATTGAAAAGGCAGAATATTTCCCTGGATGTGAAAAGGAAGAAACATGTTTTAAAAGACAGAAGAGCTGCCTGCAGCTTCCTGCCCATCCCCCCTTTGTCAATGAGCCATTAAAGCCTGAGCTAGTCCACTTTACATAATAAAGAGTTCTCCCCTTCAGCTCCAGAGTGATGGGATTGAGGCATGATAATATTGGCCCTTTACCCAACTCGCCACATGGCATCTGAGAACTCAACCCAAACCTGGATTCAAAACGCAGCCTAGAGAGTTGCCCCTGCATGGGCCCATGGGAGTCTGACAACCAATCAGAATACAAGCTCAAGATCAAAGGCCAGAGGGGGCATAAAACCAGGGACTCAGCATCTCAGTCCTCCCTTCCCTTCTTTTCTTCTCCACCAACATTGAAGCATGTGATCACCTTTTCTGTTTGGGATTCAAGCCATGTGGTCCTGTCCACCTTTAAAACCATCTTTCCAAGCAGCCTCCATGTCTCCAGTGTCTTTTTCCCCACTTGGAGCCGAACCCAGAAGGACATTTCTTCCAACACCAACAAGCAAAGTCAATGTGGAGAACAGATTCGCCTGGCAGCAGAGTCGGACAGTGAGGAGGTTGGGAAGGAAGCTGGGCCAGTCCTGGAGGCTGGGGAAAGCTCGGACGAGGGCTCTGTGTCGGAGGCAGAGATGGGACCAAGGCCGTCTGGCAGTTCTCAGATGCCTTCGGAGCTAGACAGCAGTGAGGCAGAGGAACAGCTGGAGCCTGTTCCCAGTGTGCGCATGCGCAGAGCAGTGGTGGGATTCAAATAATTTAACAACCGGTTCTCTGCCCTAATGGCCATCTGGGTAGGTGGGGTTCGGTGGTCATGTGACCAGGTGGGTTTGGCCAACTCAACGTCACTCATGTCGATGGACGCTTCGCCTTAGCTGTTACAATGTAATAAGGATTAACCGGAGAGGCAGTTTCTGTAAGCAGGGCAATAAAGATTAGGCTAGAAACAACACCAGAATGTTTCCTTCCTGCCTTCCTTACAGGATTAGCCCTGTAAAGTGGAAAGAAACAAAATGAGATTTCTTCCAATAACCGGTTCTCTGAACTACTTAGAAAGTTACCAACTGGTTCTCCCGAATAGGTGTGAACTGGCTGAATCCCACCACTGGTGCAGAGCTGCCAGAAGAAAAGAACAGCTCAGAAATCAGGGTGGACTTGGGAGTAAAGCCACAGATGAACGGTGAATGGCCCCTCCCATAGGAAATAAAAGAGGAGCGAAAGGGGAGTGGAGTTTCCAGGGAACAATTCATTCCTTCGTTCATTTCAGGAGTGTGAAGATCTGTCCGTGAATCTCAGAGACTCTGTGCCCAGCCTTTCCTTGCACAGCACTGCGTTTGGAAAAAATATTTGCACGGCAGCTTTCCAAGCTAGATAAGGTCTGTGGTCATAAATTCACCTTTGAAAGACTGTTTGCCAAAGCCTTTGCTGAATGTGAAGGAGAGGAATTCGCATTCGTTTAATAAAAGGGGTTTTGTCGGGACCAGGAATCTGCTTTGTGCTTTTGGGGGAAGCCTAGGTCAGAACAGTATAATCCACTTAAAGACCATGGTGATTTGCTTAACAGCCACAGTAAAATAAAAAATAAAATTAAAATCAGGCGTGATTCAACAATAAAAGTGGTGCGGTGGCCTAGAGGCGGAGCTCTCGCCTCACAATAGGAAGGCTGTCAGTTCAATCCTAGGTAGAGGCAGTTATTTCTCTCTCTGGGCACAATGAGAATATATCTGCTGAACAAAACTCCACACCGGCAACAGGAAGGGCATCCGGCCAGTAAACGTTCTGCTAGCTCCATTCAGTTGCCCAGACTCCACCCCGCAAGGGATTATGGGGTTGTTAAATGATGATGATGGTTACTCAACAATCACATTGATTAGCAACTCCCAACTAAGTTCATAAATCAAGGATTACTTGTAGTATTTAATTCCACATCTTAGAATCTATAAGGCTTGAAATCGTAAGGTAAAGGGTCCCCTTGCACATATGTGTTAGTTGTTCCTGACCCTAGGGGGAGGTGCTCATCTCTGTTTCAAAGCCGGAGAGCCAGCGCTGTCCAAAGATGTCTCTGTGGTCATGTGGCCAACATGACTAAACACTGAAGGCGCACAGAACGCTGTTACCTTCCCACCAAAGGTGGTTCCTATTTTTCTACTTGCATTTTTTACGTGCTTTCGAACTGCTAGGTTGGCAGAAGCTGGGATAAGTAACTGGAGCTCACTCCGTTATGCGGCGCTAGGGATTCGAACTGCCGACCTTTCTGATCGACAAGCTCAGCGTCTTAGCCACCGAGCCACCGCGTCCCTTCTTACATGGATGCTAACTTTGAACTGGAGGTTGGATTTGTCAGAACGGTGTTCTTCAACCTCAACCATTTTAAGATGTATGGTGTTCAATTCCCGGAATCCCCCAGCCTCTGCAATTCTGGGAGCTGAAGACCACACCTATTAAAATAGCTAAAGTTGAGAAACACCCTGCTAGAGAAACAAAGATAGATTTTCACAGAATGTAAAGCAATGCTTACAACATCTGGAAAATGCTCAGATGCTATTTGGGCCTCTGTGCTCGGTGAGCAAATATGGGACAATTGAACTGGTGAGGGGCAACTGTACAATAATTATGAACCATCCTTTAGGTCCACATATGCCGAGAATAAAGATATATTTAATTCTGTTTGGGCAAACTCTGAACACAAATCTCCCATAAATGTTTATGGCCATTATCAGAAGGAACAGATTGTGTGTTTCTTTCTTAAGGGCTCAATATTAAAGAAGGCAATAATCACAGGGAGCTTTGCCCAGTATGATTGTTAGTAAAATATGAAAATGCAATGTACAAAAGCTTGTTTGGCAGAGAGAAAAACACCCAATCAATATTACAAGGTTAATAGCAAGGAAACAAAAACAATGTGAAATGCTTCTGTTTCAGTGAATCAGAATAGAGCTGGAAGGGACCTTGGAGGTCTTCTAGTCCAGCCCCATGCTCAAGCAGGAGATCCTATCCCATTTCAGACAAGTGACTCTCCAGTCTCATCTTGAAAACCTCCAGTGATGAAGCACCCACAAGTTCTGAAGGCAAGCTGTTCCTTTGCTTAATTGCAGTGAAGTGTGGTGAGGTTTATGGCTGGTGAGGCAGCCATTTTTTTAGACTTGTGGACTTCAACTCCCAGAATTCCACAGCCAGGCATGCTCAGTTCCGATTTAAAGCGACAGCATTTGTTTTTCTCCTTTGCTAAAGAAGTTTCCTTCTTTCTTTTTCTTTTTCTTCTCCCTTCCCCTCCTTCCTCCCTCCCTCTCTCCCTCCCTCCCCCCTCTCTCAAACACACACACACACACACACACACACACACACACAAAGTTGCACCAGGCGGATGAAGTTTGAATTCCTCCCCCTCCCTCCGACCCACACGTACCTTTTCCAGCTGTTTCAGAGAGGATTCCAACTCTGCTCTTGCCTGTCATCATGAAAAGAAAAAAAAATGTAAAAGGAAAAAGGCAAGAAATGAGGTCAGGGTGAGCTAGTTGCTGCCAGAGTCACCATAGATGACTCTGCTTAGTGCTTAACAGTTTAAAAAAGCCTCTAAAAAAGCACCCTCTACAGGAGGAGGCAGGAGAACAACGTGCCTCACCTACATCAGGAATTTTTCGGTTTTTAACCCTTGCTTAACTCTGCTCGAGTGATCATAGAAAGTCAGAATAGATGAGGCACGTCGTTCTCCTGCCTCCTCCTGTAGAGGGCGCTTTTTAGAGGCTTTTTTAAACAGTTAAGCACTAAGCAGAGCCATCCACGGTGACTCTGGCAGCAACTAGCTCAGCCTGACCTCAGCTCTTGCCTTTTTCCTTTTACATTTTTTTTCTTTTCATGATGACAGTGGTCAGGCTCTGCCTCCCCTGCCTCCCCTGACTGCACGTCCCTGCTTAATTGGCCTCCCTGTTAGGAAGTTTCTCCTTTAATTCCAGCTTGCTTTTCTCCTTGATTAGTTTCCATCCATTGCTTCTTGCCTTCTGGTGCTTTGGAAAACAAGTTGACTCCCTCTTCTTTGTGGCAGCCCCTCAGAGATTTGATATCATGTCACTCACTCATCTCTCTTTTCTCTAGACTTGCCCTAACCACCTCCTGCAACCGTTCTTCGTGTGTTTTAGTCTCCAGAGCTTTCACCATCTCAGTTGCTCTTCTCTGCACTTTTTCCAAAGTCTCAACATCCTTTTTGTAATGGGGTGACCAAAACTATATGCAATATTCCAAGTGTGGTCTTAATAAGGTTGCATACATTGGTGCTCATACTTCCTGCGATTTTGATTCAGCGAATCAACTAATATTGACCATGCCTACATGTATGTTTGTGTGTGTGTGTCTGTGTTCATTTTACAGCTGTTTTTGGGAAAAATTCCAAACACTGGGCTGCCATGAATTAGATGAAACAAAGATTACATTAAGATTGGCTCTGTTTCCTTCTACCGTATTTTGTCCACAGGCAAATGTTGAACTTAAACTACTGTTTAGCGACTATTCAAAATTAAAAAGGCATTGAAAAAAGTGGCCTACAACTAATAGTAGTTATCAAGAATCAAGGTGGCACAGGGGTTAGAGTGCAGTACTGCAGGCTATTTCAGCTGCAGTTCAGCAGTTCAAATCTCACCGGCTCAAGGTTGACTCAGCCTTCCATCCTTCCGAGGTGAGTTAAATGAGGACCCAGATTGTTGGGGGCAAGACTCTCTAAAAACTCCTTAGAGAGGGCTGTAAAGCACTATGAAGCGGTATTGAAGAGATTGGATAATCATTTGTCTGAAATGATGTAGGGTTTCCTGGCTAAGAAGAGGGTTGGACTAGAAGACCTCCAAGGTCCTTTCCAGCTCTGTTATTCTATTCTAATTCTTGAATTTATGACTGTCATTGGATTCCCACAATCAGGTGATCAAAATTCAGGAACCTGGCAACTGGCATGTAATTACGATGGTTTTGGCATCCTAGCTAAATCTGATCAACATCTTGGGCTTCCAACAAGCAAAGCAGAGGTGGGTTCCTACCAGTTCGCACCTATTCGGTAGAACCGGTTCGCCAAATCTACCGAACCGGTTAGAAGAGGTTCTACCAGTGGACCCGGAAAGCAGGCCACACCTACAGAAGAGGTTCCAAAATTTTTTGAAACCCACCACTGGTCCTTGGATATGATTATTCTACACTATCACGCTCATATTTATAAAACTCAGTGCCTCTGTGAAAGGTAAGGATGACTCCTGCGTTTGTGGTGCAATCAGAACATTGCGTGTGTTGAAGTTGTTTTAACGCAAACCAAAGATGCCTTTTAAAAAAGAAGTTTACATCATATTCTTATGCATGCCAGTGCTGTGTGTGAGGTAATTTAAGGGGGTTCTGACAAGTGTCGTCAGCATCTTCATATCTGGTCACATGGGCAGCAAGCCACTCCCATCCGGTCACATGGGCGGCAAGCCACTCCCACAAAGGAGGCTACTGGGATAAGCAGATTCACTTAACAACCATGTGATTCCCTTAACAACTGTAGCGATTCACTTAACACTTAACAGGTTGACTCAGCCTTCCATCCTTCCGAGGTGGACAAAATCAGGACCCAGATTGTTGGGGGCAAGAGGCTGACTCTGTAAAACGCTTAGAGAGGACTGTGAAGCGGTATACAAGTCTAAGTGCTTTTGATATTATCCATAGTGCTGTTCTAAAAAAAAAAAACTTTCTGCCTTTATTTCTATCAGTTCTCATTCGATATGATGAAGGAGAATTTGCTTTTGGTTACATCTTTGTAAGCGTGAAGCAGCATCCTTGCATGTTGTTGAAAACGAAGCTTTAACAATACAGTTTTTTTCTCTTTCTACCCACTGGAAGAGAAGGAATAGTTAGAGAATTGACTTCAAACAAGGGACTTCTGCTTCATTCCTGTCTTTGACAGCAGAAATTCAAAAAGGCCCCAAGATGCCACCTTGATCATATGTTGCCGCCACAGCCTGGACTTTTTTTGATGCTCTCAACAGATATTTATCTTTTCTACTGATTTTCCTGTCCCCTAATTGGAAGGCTGAAACTCTTAAACTTTCCTCAAGAATGTGAAGAACAAAAGGTAAAAAAAACCCCACCAGACTTTCTATCAAAGAACACAAGTTCCTAAATAAACTCCATTGTCCTTTTGGACTGTTAGCATCTGTGTCAAGATTAACAATTCTCAAATTATGGTCTGCTAAATATGGGGAAATCTCAATAATTCTTCTCACTTTCGCCACCAGACAGCTGGAGAGAACAGAGCCTGTTTCCCTGCATTCATAGCCAGTTGTATTGGTGGCTGGAAATGGGCTCCTTCAGTGATGGGTTTTACTACCGGTTCTGTAGGCGTGGCTTGGTGGGAATGGCTTGGCTTGGTGGGAGTGGCTTGGTGGACTTGGCAGGGGAAGGATACTGTAAAATCTCCATTCCCTCTCACTCCAGGGGAAGGATACTGTAAAATCTCTATTCCCTCTCACTCCAGGGGAAGGGTACTGTAAAATCTCCATTCCCTCTCACTCCAGGGGAAGGATACTGTAAAATCTCCATTCCCTCTCACTCCAGGGGAAGGATACTGTAAAATCTCTATCCCCTCTCACTCCAGGGGAAGGATACTGTAAAATCTCCATTCCCTCTCACTCCAGGGGAAGGATACTGTAAAATCTCTATCCCCTCTCACTCCAGGGGAAGGATACTGTAAAATCTCCATTCCCTCCCACTCCAGGGGAAGGATACTGTAAAATCTCTATCCCCTCTCACTCCAGGGGAAGAATACTGTAAAATCTCTATTCCCTCTCACTCCAGGGGAAGGATACTGCAAAATCTCAATTCCCTCCCACTCCAGGGGAAGGATACTGTAAAATCTCCATTCCCTCTCACTCCAGGGAAGGATACTGTAAAATCTCCATTCCCTTTCACTCCAGGAGAAGGATACTGTAAAACCTCCATTCCCTGCCCACTCCAGGGGAAGGATACTGTAAAATCTCTATTCCCTCTCACTCCAGGGGAAGGATACTGTAAAATCTCTATTCCCTCTCACTCCAGGGGAAGGGTACTGCAAAATCTCCATTCCCTCCCACTCCAGGGGAAGGATACTGTAAAATCTCCATTCCCTCCAACTCCAGGGGAAGGATACTGTAAAATCTCCATTCCCTCTCACTCCAGGGAAGGATACTGTAAAATCTCCATTCCCTCCCACTCCAGGGGAAGGATACTGTAAAATCTCCATTCCCTTTCACTCCAGGAGAAGGATACTGTAAAATCTCCATTCCCTCCTGATCAGCTGGGACTTGGGAGGCAGAGAATAGATTGGGGCGGGGCCAGTCAGAGGTGGCATTTGCCGGTTCTCCGAACTACTCAAAAGTTCCGCTACCGGTTCTCCAGAACTGGGTAGGACCTGCTGAATGCCACCTCTGGGCTCATTGTAGCATACAAGTGATGATACAAGCAGCAACAGGGCTCCTAAAATTCAGAAAACTGAAAATAGTGAATACTATGATAAGCGTTCTGTAACTCATCATCCCAAAAACAGCAGATAAGAACTATGATTCTAGGTGATACCTGGACAATGTTGGCCTTCAGGAAAGTGATGGAAACCTGACTCCCACCTCCACCCACAGGCCCTGGGGCCAGGATGTTGACTAAGCTGGGACACAGGATGTTGGTAGATAAATGTTAATTTTACCAGGGCCTCAACATTGTTTATTCTTTTGAATGGTCTTTTTTGCTTTCTCCTCCGGTTTGGTGACCAGCATTGCTTCTAATGGATAGGCAGCTACATACTGTAAGTTTGGGAAATAAATAATAAAATGAAGAGATATGCAAAAAGAGATATGCCTTCTGCTGGGATTTAAAAAAAACTTGCTCTACTTTCAGCTCTGGAATATCCTTCTAGTCTCTCACCCACTAAAATCTCTCCCTCCCTCCATCTCCCCTTCTCCATCTCTCCCCCTCTCTCCCCCTTCCTTTTTCTCCCTCCTTCCCACCCCCTCTCTGTCCCTTCATTCTTCCTTCCCTCCCTCCCTGTCCATCTTGTTCTCTGTCCCTTCCTCTCCCCACTTCTCCTCCTGGTCTTTCTCTCCCTCCCTCCTTCTCCCTCTCTCTCTCATTCCCACTCTTTCCCTTCCTCTTTCTCCCCTTCTCCATCTCTCCCTCTCTCTCCCTCTCTCCCTCCCACTCTCCCCCCTTCCTTTTTCTCCCTCCTTCCCGTACTCTGTCTCTCTGTTCATTCTTCCTTCTCTCCCTCTTTTAAGTATTGACGGAGGGACGACGCGAAGCCAGGGTTCAACTTAACAGAACTCTTTATTCAGTACAGGCGATTCAAAGAACGAAAACTCGCGCCAAGGTATTTATACTATTTTTAAACCAATCACCGGCCAGGGACGAGACAGCAACAGCTGACGTCAGTCCCTCGGCCAATCAACAATAACATTACGTCGGCAACACCCTCTGGAGCTCTCAGCCAATCAGAGAGCCAGAGGGTGTTACTGACAGCAAGAATAATTAACCAATACTTAACACCCCTTCCCCCCAGTTCTGCGCATGCCCGAAACGGAGCATGCGTAGTCCTTAAGGTACGCAGGGCGGCGCCGGACCCGCCCAGATCTTCTCATTGCAGGGAAAGTCGTCGGCGGAGGAGGACCTCCTCGTGGTAGCTCCTCCCCGAAGGGAGTGTAGCTCCGAGGCACGCCCTTTCGGAAAGGCCCAGAAGGCGGGCTCAACTGCAACGGTAGGTGTAGCCGTGGGGGCGCGTCACTTGTCGTGGGGGGAATCCTCTGGGCAACTTCCTCGGATTGAGCTGTTGGGCTGGCGTCCCTTTGGGTGGCGCTTGGGTAAGCAGGGCCTGGTGTGGCGAAGGCCCTCGTTTGCGGACCGCCGGTTTGAGAACGCTGTTGTTGTTGAAGCAGGAGGGGGCCTGGTGTGGCAAAGGCCCATGGCTGTGGTCTCTCGGATTGAGGGCTTTGTGCTTGGTGCGGATTAAGGCCTGGAGTGGCGAAGGCCTCACATTGCAACCCCGGTGCTGCAGTGTTGTCGCTCAGGGGTTCGCGGCCACTAGCCTGCGACGGGAGACGCCTCCTCAATTGATCCAGGTGGCGTCTCCATTGGGATCCATCAGCCAATTGGACCCTGAAAGAACAGGGGCCGGTCAGGGCAACGATAGCACCAGGCACCCATTTTGGTTCCCCCGTAAAAGACCGAGCCCACACTAGATCCCCTAGCTTAAAGGACCGGGGAGGGAGGACCCCCAGATTGCTCGGCTGATCCCCTGAATAGAGCGGATGAAGCCTATCCAGGGGAGTCCGCAGACGCCTGCCCATCAACAGCTCCGCGGGGCTTTTGTTGGTAGTTGGGCAGGGGGTGGAATGTTGGCTTAGCAGGTAAGCCGCCACCCTTGCCTGCCAGTTGCCCCGGTCCATGCGGCTCAGTGCCTCCTTAGCTGAGCGGACCGCCCGTTCTGCCCGGCCATTGCTGGCCGGGTGATACGGGGCTATGGGCGCATGCCGGATCCCTTGCTCGGCCAAAAATTCCTGGAAAGTGGTGGATGTGAACTGGGGCCCATTGTCCGAGACCACCACGTCCGGCAACCCATGGGTTGCGAACATTTTCCGCAGGGCCCTGACCGTACTCTCGGCTGTGGTAGAGCCCATGAGGACTAGCTCCACCCACCGAGAGTAGGCATCCACCACTACTAGGAAATTCTGGCCGTGGAAAGGACCGGCGAAATCGATGTGGAGGCGAGACCATGGGCCTCTCGGAGCCTCCCACTCACGAGCAGGCCCGGCTGGTGGGTTGGGCCTGGATAATTGACAGGTCGTGCAGCGGCCTACATGGGCCGCTATCTCTGTGTCCAGCAAGGGCCACCAGACATAGCTACGGGCCAATGCCTTCATCCGTGCTATGCCCGGGTGGTCCTTGTGGAGCAGATCCAGAACTAGTGGCCGGAGTGCGGTGGGGATCAGCACCCGATCCCCCCAGATGAGACATCCCCCGTGGAGGGAGATCTCCGCCTGGCGATGTTTAAAGGGCTGGAAGCCCTCTGCCACTTTGTCCGTTGGCCATCCTCTTAGAACCCAGGAAGAGACCTGGGACAAGATCGGATCGGCCTTTGTGTGGGCCGCTACGTCCGCGGCAGAGAGTGGGAACCCGGAGTCGGCAATGGATAGGACAGAGAGAGAGGGAACGGGGGCGGTGTCCGTCTCCGGGAGTGGGCAACGGCTGAGGGCATCTGCATGCCCTAACTGTTTGCCCGGACGGTACAGCAGCGTATAAGAATACGCTGCGAGGAACTCCGTCCAGCGAGTCATGCGGGGAGATAGGATGGAGGGGGTCGGCTTGTCCCCCGCCAAAAGCCCAAGGAGTGGCTTATGGTCGGTGACAAGGGTAAAGTGCCGACCGTAGAGGTAGTCGTGGAACCTCTTAATCCCGGACACTGCAGCCAGAGCCTCCTTGTCGATCTGACTGTAATTGCGCTCCGCCGAGGAGAGTGTCCGGGAATAAAAGGCCACAGGGGCTTCTGAGCCATTAGGGAGGATATGGCTCAGGACAGCCCCTACTCCGAATGGGGAGGCGTCACACGCCAACGTCAGAGGCATCCCATCATGATATTGAATGAGGACTGCCGATGACGTCAGTGTCTCTTTGACAGCCGTGAACGCATGCGCTTCGCGGCTTCCCCAGCGCCAGGCCGCGGATCGGTCGAGTAACCGATGCAGCGGCTCGGCTAGTGACGCCTTGTGAGGAATGAAGGGGGCGTAAAAATTGAGCAGCCCTAGGAACGCCTGTAGCTCCGCCCTGGAGGTGGGAGCAGGGGCGTTCTTAATGGCGGCAATTTTAGAGGGTGTAGGGTGAATGCCTTGGGCATCTATTAAGAAGCCCAAGAATTCTACCCTAGGGACAGCAAATGAGCATTTGCTGCTTTTTAATTTTAATCCCGCGCCCCTGAAACGACAGAGGACCTTCCTTAATACTTCGATGAGTTCTGAGCGGCTCGTAGCAGCGATCAGAACGTCATCGAAATATGGAACTACCCCCGGAAGTCCATGGAGCAGGCGCTCCATGAGACTTTGGAAGATCCCCGGGGCCACGGATACGCCGAATTGTAGGCGGCGACAACGGAAAGCCCCACGATGGGTGACGATGGTCTGGGCAGCCGCCGCATCGTCATCCACCGGGAGCTGTTGATAGGCTTGCGCCATATCCAGTTTGGCAAATATGCAACCCTGCCCCAGGGAATGGAGCAGGTGTTGCACTACAGGGACTGGATAGGGGTTTGCCTGAAGGGCCAAGTTGATCGTCGACTTGTAGTCGGCGCAGATTCTCACCGAGCCATCCGGCTTGACCGGAAGAACTATGGGTGTCTCCCATGGAGCATGATCGACTGGCTCGATGACACCCTGCGCCAACAATTTGTCAAGTTCGGCGTCAACCTTGGCCCTTAAGGCAAAAGGCACCCTGCGGGCTTTCAGCCTAATAGGAGCAATCTGAGGATCTAAGCTAAGGGAGATGGGGGTTCCCTTATAACACCCAAGCTGTCCATCAAACACATCAGAGAACTCCTGTAGGACGTCCTCAATTGTTGAATTTTTTACTTGGTGTACCCCCCCAATGGACAGTCCCAGTGCCTCAAACCAGTCAAGGCCAAGAAGAGCCGGCAAATCATTTTTAACAATGATGATTGGCAGCTCTCCCTCAAACTTGCCATACCTAACGGGAATAGGAAAGGATCCCAGAACAGGGATCAACTTTCCTTGGTAATCCCTTAAGAGTACCCGGGAGGGGGCTAACTTATTTTGGGAAACTGTAGGGCAGAGATAGGAGAACATGTCCCATGACAATAACGATCGGGAGGAGCCAGAGTCCACCTCCATCTGGCAAGGCTGACCTGCCAGGTGGACATTGGCTGTAATTTTTCGGTTGCCTGAAGAGGCCTGATTGATGGAAGTCTCCACTTCCTGCGGTTCGGAAACAGTGTGGCAGTCATCTCCTCTGCGAGCTGGTTTCGTGGGCTGCTGGCGGCGCTGTTGCTGCTTGGTTCTCTCAGTAGCTTGGAAGAATGCAGGGGCCGGCAAAGAGGCTCGGCACACTTGGGCGAGGTGCCCCTGCCTCTGACAACGGCGGCAGATTGCGTTTTTGAATTGACAAGTTTGGCGGTCGTGGCGGCCTCCGCAGCTAAGGCAAGGCACCCTGGCGTTTCGCGGTGCGGCTGTAGATAGAGCAGGTGGCTTCCGCCGTGGTTGGGCACGGACTTGGTCGATGTTGTCTTGCTCCCGGACCTCACAAGGTGTAAAATCATCATAGTCAATGTCATGCACTTGTGAGGCCGGTGCCGGGTTAGTTGACAGCTGTAGCCTCTCCAAATCTGCTGTTGATTGCTCAGAGAGCTCAGCTGCTCTGGCGATCTCGACTGCCTGGAGAAGTGTAATGTCGTGATGGCGGAACATGCGGCTTCTTAAGTGTACATCCCGCACTCCGCACACAAACTGTTCGACTAGATTTTCTTCTAGGTTCGAAAAATCGCACTGGGCCGCCACAGTGCGCAGCGCTTCCAAAAATTGACTGATAGTCTCCCCGGGCTTCTGTACTCGTCTCCTGAACGCGAAGCTGCGGGCAATTTTGGACGGTGTTGGGGCATAGTGCCCCTTCAATTTCGCCATCAAGTTGTCCCAGCCCAATTTGTATGCGGGTCTGGGAGCAGCCATAGCTCGGGCTGAGGCAAACATTGAGGGTTCGCAGCATGATAAAAAGAAGCTGCACTTCTCCTCATCCGTTTGAGCCTGATTTTTGGTAGCGATTAAATAAGTTTCAAAGCGCTCCATGAATCCTTCCCAGGATTCACCGGCGGAGCCGAAAGGAGCGAAAGGCGGTAATGGATTCATATTGATTAAGCTCACTTGTGAGGAGCGGAGTGACTGAGATCGTGACAGGAAATTTTTCCCTCAGCGTTCGGTGCTGGCGCGGACAGCGACTTACAGCAGCTAGCTGAAATAATTTCTCTGTTCTTAACCTAGGCTTGCGTGGAATCGCCGGATCCCACCTTCGTCGCCAGTTTTAAGTATTGACGGAGGGACGACGCGAAGCCAGGGTTCAACTTAACAGAACTCTTTATTCAGTACAGGCGATTCAAAGAACGAAAACTCGCGCCAAGGTATTTATACTATTTTTAAACCAATCACCGGCCAGGGACGAGACAGCAACAGCTGACGTCAGTCCCTCGGCCAATCAACAATAACATTACGTCGGCAACACCCTCTGGAGCTCTCAGCCAATCAGAGAGCCAGAGGGTGTTACTGACAGCAAGAATAATTAACCAATACTTAACACCCTCCCTCCCTGTCCATCTTGTTCTCCATCCCTTCCTTTCCCCACCTTCTCCTTCTCCTGGTCTCCCTCTCTCCCCTTCTCTCTCTTTCTCTTTCTCTCTCTCTTTCCCTTCCTCTTTCTCCCCTTCTCCATCTCTCCCTCTCTCTCCCTCCCCCCTTCCTTCCCCGTTCCTTTTTCTCCCTCCTTCCCGTCCTCTCTCTCTCCCTTCATTCTTCCTTCTCTCCCTCCCTCCATCTTGTTCTCCGTCCCTTCCTCTCCCCCCCTTCTCCTCCTCCTGGTCTCTCTCCCTTCCCTCCCTCCTTCTCTCACTTTCTCTCTCTCATTCCCACTCTTTCCCTTCCTCTTTCTCCCCTTCTCCATTTCTCCCTCTCTCTCCCTCCCCCTTTCCTTCCCCATTCCTTTTTCTCCCCCCTTCCTGTCCTCTCTCTCTCCCTTCATTCTTCCTTCTCTCCCTCCCTCCATCTTGTTCTCCGTCCCTTCCTCTCCCCTCCTTCTCCTCCTCCTGGTCTCTCTCCCTTCCCTCCCTCCTTCTCTCTCTTTCTCTCTCTCATTCCCACTCTTTCCCTTCCTCTTTCTCCCCCCCTTCCCTCCCCCTCTCTCTTGTCTCCCTCCATTTTCTCCCTGTCTCTCTCTCCCTCTCTTCTTTTTCCCTCCCTCCTGATCTCTCTCTCTCTCTCTCTCTCTGTCCCTTCATTCTTCCTTCTCTCCCTCCCTCCCTGTCCATCGTGTTCTCTGTCCCTTCCTCCCCCCCTTCTCCTCCTCCTGGTCTCTCCCTCCTTCCCTCCCTCCTTCTCTCTCTTTCTCTCTCTCATTTCCACTCTTTCCCTTCCTCTTTCTCCCCCCTTCCCTCCCCCTCTCTCTTGTCTCCCTCCATTTTCTCTCTGTCTCTCTCTCCCTCTCTTCTTTTTCCCTCCTTCCTGATCTCTCTCTCTCTCTCACACACACACACACACACAAACAAACAAACACACATCAGACCATCATACATGGTAGTCTGTGAGTCTGAAGAAGATATCCTGTTGTGCAGATTATCTGCAGACACAGATGGTTTTACAGTCCCACTCTGGAAGCTCAGAGTCTTAGCAATGAGGGCACTGGAAGCTCCATTTTTGTAGTAATGTGTACACACATAAGAGCAGAGGTTGTATTCAGCCGGTTCGGACCGGTTCGCCTGGATAGGTAGTGGCAATCCTGGGTGAGCCTGCTCACCCGCCCCGGCTCTATGCCGTCCCATTTAGGCACGTTTTCAAGGCGTGTGTGTGCAAGCTGCACGTGTGATCAAAGCACATGCGTGGAAGGCCGAGTGCATGTGCAGACGAGGCATGAGCGAGGGAAGCGAGCGCTCACATCTGTAGGGAAAGTAAGTGAATATCACCACCCGTTTCTCTCTCACACACACACCCACGTGTTGCGTTTGTACTGATAAATAAATGAAGGGAAACTAGTATAGATCTATTTCAAGCTATTTAGCTCTCATCAGCTAGCCATACCCTTACTGGGGTTCGAACCTGAGCTGTTTTGACATATTAGGCAGTTATATTAACCTCTAAGCCACAAGCTCTCCTCCCTTACCAGCTGAGCCAAGGAAATGATCAAGTGTTATGTCAAAGCACCTGGTATGCCCAAATATGGGAGGGGGCAGCCAAGGTTCGAATCCCAGTAAGGGTCTGGCTAGCTGATGAGAGCTAAATAGCTTGAAACAGATCTATACTAGTCTCCCTTCATTTATTTATCAGCAAAAATGCAACACAAAAATGGTTTTCTGCCTGGAAGGCTCCTAGGGTGGAGCTGAAAGGCAAAAGAGAAGCAGTATTCTCCCTTCCTTATTTGGGCATACCAGGTGCTTTGACATAACACTTATACACACGTACACACACACACACACACACACAACTAATCATTCAAGGAATCTGCGAAGATGATCAACAAAGCACTGATAGGAAGAGTGAAGAGAGTACTTCTATTGGGCTAAATCCAAAGTCATTTGAATTATAAATAGGTGTAATAAATATCATTACTGAGGCTTTCAATTGCCCTGCTCCTGACAAATTCTTAATGCTTTTGGCATCACCCAGCCCTAGTCTATGTGTAAACTGAGCTAACTAAACATAAAATCATTTCTCCCCACCCCCTTAACACATTTCAAGGTTGAAGTGCAAATTTCCCCAGATGCTAAGGATTAGATTCCAAATAGCAAACATATTTCTTGACAGGGTTGCAACACAACTCCTACTACAAAAATGCAACCTCTCAATGGATTCTGACCTTAATCTCACCACGCTTCAACTGTTTCACAGAAAGAATGAAATCTGTGGCAAACCTTAATTGCATTGGTGAACAAGTCTACAGACCTGGAAAAATGTGTGTTTGTTTGCGAGGCCTTTTTCTCACCATGAAAGACAAGGAAGTTTTCTCAGGGATCGTAATGGAGTTCTACATTTCCGTGGCTAAGCAGGATAGTTGTGAACTGAGTTTTGCCCCATTTTATGACCTTGCCACAGTTGTTAAGTGAATCACTGCAGTTGTTAAAAACATGGTGTTCTGACTTAGGCCTCAAACTCCTGGTCCCGACAAAAAAAACCCTTTTATTCATTTACTAAATGAAGGGGAGGATTTATAGTCACAGACCTTATCTGGCTTGGAGAGCTGCCAGGCCGATATCTGCAAAACTTGGCAAGGAGTCTCGGAAAGTCACGAACCAATGAAGCGAGCTAGTTGTCTCCTGCAAACTC
The DNA here is from genome assembly GCF_009769535.1 of Thamnophis elegans. Classification (NCBI taxonomy): domain Eukaryota; kingdom Metazoa; phylum Chordata; class Lepidosauria; order Squamata; family Natricidae; genus Thamnophis; species Thamnophis elegans. Next base: position 10,162,627 of record NC_045549.1, read on the forward strand.
CACTCCCCTTTTGCTCCTCTTTTATTTCCTCTGGGAGGGGCCGTTCATCTTCCACATGTGGCCTTACTTACTCTCAAGTCGACCCCTGTTCTTTAGCTCTTCCCTTCGCCTGGCAACTCTGTGCTTGTGCACACTGGGAACAGGCTCCAGCTGTTCTTCTGCCTCACTGACGTCTGACATCTGACTCTGAAGGCAGCTGATAACTGGCATATGGCTCTGGCCCCTTCTCTGCCTCCGACACAGAGCCCTCATCAGAGCCTTCCCCAGACTTCAGGACTGGCCCAGGTTCCTCCCCAACTTCCTCACTGTCCGAATCTGCCACCAGTTCCGCTGGCGGGCCATGGCACACCATTGTTAAGTGAATCTATCTCCCCCACTGACTTTGCTTGTCACAAAAGGGGATCACATGAGCCTGGGACACTGCAGCCGCCATGAATATGAGTCAGTTGCCAAGTGGTATCAAAGCCTCTCACTCTCTCAACTCCAGGTGTTCAGCTGCCCAGAACCACGAATCATCAATGAACCATCTTTCCAATCAGCCTTCAGCCTCCATTTTGTCTTTCTCCTGGCGTGGAACGGAACCAGATGGATATTTCTTCCAACAAAAGGCCTTTTTGAATTAGGCTGATGATAATCATGATGATATCCGTTCATTCATGGCCAATTCTTGGGGATTCTACGGGCCTGGTCTCTCCATCTTCCAATCTCTTTGAGTTGTTCTGCTGCGCTGGCTGGTGTCAGCTTTGATTATTTTAATGGCCTTGTTTTATCACGAGTGGCCATTAGCCTTGAGAGCGCAACGGGAAGAGCAGGAAATAAATCAGCGGAGGAAGAGGAAGGTCAAGAGTGATCAAGCCAACGTCAATGTTTGCATATTGTAAAAGTTCATTGTCGCCTTTCGAGAGGCGCATCGGATGATGATGATGATGACGGAAATTGTGGATGAACCACAAAGCAAGGCAATAAACTTTTTACGGCTTGTAAATATTGACTTTGGGGGGGTTAGCGAAGCTAAATATAAACTGTTGGATGACTTGGTGACGGAAGATGTTGGCAGACAACTGCAATGGGGATTATAAAGTGTAGGAAGTTAAAACCCACCCACCCACCCCTCTCTTAGGAGAATGAAATATCCTGGGAAATATTGAAAAGGCAGAATATTATATTTCCCTGGATCAGAAATGGAGAAACATGTTTTTAGGCAGGAAGCAGACTCACTCTTAGTAGCCCCCACCTTTGTCAATGGTCCATTAAACACCTGGGCCAGTCACTCTATTCTACATAACAAAGATCTCCCCCTTCAGCTCCAGGGTGATGGGATTAAGGCATGGTAGTATTAGCCCTTTACCCATCTCACCACAGGGCACCTGGGAAGAAGCAATGCTCAAACAGACTCAAAGCACAGCCTAGAGAGTTGCCTCTGCATGGCCCCATGGGAGTCTGACAACCAATCAGAATACAAGCTCAGGATTAAAGGCCAGAGAGGGCATAAAACCAGGGACTCAGCATCTCTGCCCCTTTTTCTTCTTCGCCCAACATCTGGAAGCCTGTGATCCCCTTTTTCTATTCAGGAGCTCAAGGCCCTGTGATCCTGTCCACCATTAAACCATGTTTCCAGAGTCTTTATCCCCACCTTGGAACTGAACCCAGAAGGACATTTCTTCCAACAATTGACAATGAGAAAACCTGAAATGTCATCCCACAAGAATTTGTTCTTATTTTTATTTTCCACATTTTCCCCCCGTTGTAAAAGAGACTGACGATGCTCCTTTTCTCCCTGTTTTCGGGGGACAGAAGCTAGCACCCACCCCTCTCTTAGAAGAATGAAATATTCTAGGAGATATTAAAAAGGCAGAGTATTATATTTCCACGGATGAGAAAAGGAGGAACATGTTTATTAAAGACAAATCCGCTTCCTGCCCCCCCGCCCCCCGGTCAGTGAGCCAGTCTATTCTACATAACAAAGATCTACCTCCTTCTGGCAGAGCCATAATACGAATCCCAAAGTCCTTTCATTACATCATCACCCAACAAAAGTCAACCAAGCCCAGGACTCAGAACATCCTACAGAGTTGCCCCTGCATGGCCCCATGGGAGTCTGACAACCAAACAGAATACAAGTTCAAAAGCCCAGGGAGGGCATAATTCCCAGGGACTTTCAGCATCTCGACCCTTTTCACCCGGGAGATCCAAGGCATGTGTTCCTGTCCACCATTAAACCATCTTTCCAAGCAGCCTCCATGTTTCCAGTGTCTTTACCCCCACTTGGAACTGAACCCAGAGGGACATTTCTTCCAACACGGGGAAAAACCCATCCCCCAATCCAAGCCCTACATATTTTTACTAATTTAACAACTGCAGCGGTTCACTTAACGAATGTGAAAGAAAACTTGTAAAATGGGACCAAACTTGCTTAACAAATTTCTTACTTAAGCCACATAAATTTTGGGCTCAACTGTGGATGTACGTTGAGGACTACCTGTACTCTGTTTACTGATGGACTTTACATGGACTGAGACATGGTGGCTCAGTGGCTAAGACGCTGAGCTTGTCGATCAGAAAGGTCGGCAGTTTAATAACTTAAACTGTTTAAAATTTGGGTAACAGTAAGAAGCTGAGTTCAATGTAGAGATATTTTAGACTGTGATTGTCAAAAAGTTATACCATGTATGGGCTCTGGGAAGTCGGGGGGAGGGAAGGGAGGTGGGGATTTAGGGGGAGGGGGGAGGGGGAAATATAATATGTGTTAAATTCTATGATTGCACTTGTATACTGTGGCTTTTTAATGCTAGTGTGAAAACAGAACAAACCGAATATATTGGAAGGTAATAGAAATATACCGAAGGGAGGAGTTGAATGAAAGAAGAAGGAGGGTGGAGAGGGTGAGAGAGAGGAGGAGGAGAAGGAAGGGAGGGAATGGATTAGAGGGAGTGATAGGGTTAGGGTTAGAAGGAGGGGGAGGGGAAGTAGGTGTAGAGGGGTATGTGAGAAGGAAGAATGAAAGTTGGAGGGGGTTGAAAGAGGGTGTATGGTGGGTCAAGGTGGTATATTGGGTTTGTATTGTAGGGGGCATTTTCTATATAAGTGAGGGCCGTGTTTATTACTCAATGTTATATGCCCTGGTTATGCACAGTAAACATGTGATTGTATAGAATGAAATGGAAATAAAAAATGTTACAAAAAAAAGAAAAAAAAAGAAAGAAAGGTCGGCAGTTCGGTGGTTCGAATCCCTAGCACTGCATAACAGAGTGAGCTCCCGTTACTTGTCCCAGCTTCTGCCAACCTAGCAGTTCAAAAGCACGTAAAAAATGCAAGTAGAAAAATAGGGACCACCTTTGGTGGGAAGGTAACAGCGTTCCGTGCGCCTTCAGCGTTTAGTCATGCCGGCCACATGACCACGGAGACGTCTTCAGATAGCACTGGCTCTTTGGCTTTGAAACGGAGATGAGCACCGCCCCCTAGAGTCGGGAACGACTAGCACACATGATGTCAGAGAGTGCTGTTATTTCCCACTGAAGTGGTAGCTATTTATCTACTTGCATTTGCATGCTTTCGAACTGGGAGGTTACCTTTACATGGACTTTATGACTTCCTGGATCCAGTCTGATTTTTTTAAAGTATTCTTAGATACCAAAATGAAAAAAGCCAATCTGATGTTACAGAAAGCAGTTACTCTTTTATCCCTTTCATACTTTTCAGCATTTTGCCAGCAGATTCCTTTTGGCACCATAGCAAAAGAGGGGGATTGTCTTCCATTTGGATATGAATACATCAAATGTCATGTTTGCAAACTGCTAGACAAGGCAAAATATAATTATCAGTTTTCCTGGGTTTGCAAAGCCGGGCTGACAATTAAAAAAAAGAAAAAGGAGATTGGGAAAAAAAAAAATCCAAAATGTGCCTGTGCGTCCATATGTATGGAAATAATGTACAGAATGCATCACATTGCAGCAAAAAAAAGGCTACATATAAGCAATATTAAAAGGGAAGTGGTGGCTCATTGGCTAAGACGCTGAACTTGTTGATCAGAAGGTCGGCAGTTCGGCGGTTCGAATCCCTAGCACCTCTTAACGGAGTGAGCTCCCATTACTTGTCCCAGCTTCTGCCAACTTAGCAGTTCAAAAGCATGTAAAAAATTCAGGTAGAAAAATAAGAACCACCTTTGGTGGGAAGGTAACAGCGTTCTGTGTGCCTTAGGCATTTAGTCATGCCAGCCACATCATCAGTGATATGCCACATTTGTTCATAAAGTCTGACCTTGTGCATCCAGAACTGGCCCTTCTATTTCTTTCTTCAACTTTCCTGCTCTTAACCATTGCTAGTTGGTTTTATTACACTGTCCATATTCTATTTTGCCTTTCCAGGTCTCTTTTCGATCTTCACTTGGTCTTTCTCATAGTCTATTAATATAATTATTATTATTATCATTAGTGTCATGCCCCAACATATAACTTCGATATACTGTTGTTGCTCTCTAGCCCCATCTAGTGGCTGGAGAGACAAATACCAAGAATGTTGTTTGAAGCTGACCCCCCCACCTCTTTACCCATCAGTCCACACTCTCAAACCAAGTGCATGTTGGGAATCGAGACTCCATTTTCCTTTAAGATTTGGAGAAGGTAGAAGCACAAAGAAGAATCCATCTTAATCTGTGGCACGTGGTCCTCCAAGGACACATCCAATTCCCACACACAGAGCATTGCTGGTGGGATGTCAATTGCTTGTATTTATTAATTGTTATGTTCACCAGAAACTCAATACTGCCTATCTTGTATTTGGTTCTCATTGTATGTATCCCTGTTTTCCCCAGTTTCACCATATCCTGTTCTTTTAATAAAACATCCAGATCTATGCACACAGCCTGTTTTATTGGAGGATAGGTGGGTTTAGCGCAGTGGTGAAAATCAATTTTTTTTACTACCAGTTCTGTGGGTGTGGCTTGGTGGAAAGATACTGCAAAATCTCCATTACCACCCATTCCAGGGGAAGGATACTGCAAAATCACTATTCCCACCCCGCTCTGGGGCCAGCCAGAGGTGGCATTTGCCAGTTCTCCGAACTACTCAAAATTTCTGCTACTGGTTCTCCAGAACCTGTCAGAACCTGCTGGATTTCACCCCTGATTTAACTGCATGCCAAGCTACATGCAGACTAACATGTAGTGAGGACAGAACAATTAGCATGCCCAAATCCCACTTACAATAGTAAATTGAGTAAACAGACACAAAGGGACTGGCGTGGGTTCCTGCCAGTTCTAACCTCTTCTATAGAAGAGGTTCCACAAATCTGCAGTGCCGTTTAGAACCGGTTCCAGCTCCCTCCCCCCGCCCGTCCGGACACCATCAAGATGAAGAGCGAGAGGAGGAATTCTGGGAGTTGAAGTCCACAAGTCTTAAAGCTGTCAAGTTTGAACACCTCTGGTTTTTTTTTTCTAAAGGGTTAGGAGTGCAAGGGTCTTGTAAGTTGACAGCTTTAAGACTTGCGTGTTTCAAATGCCAGAGTCAACATTTTGTTTGCTAAGCTAGAGTGTTGTTAAGTGAGTTTCACCACATTTTATGTTGGCCACGCCCACCCAGTCACATGGCTGGCAAGCCACTCCCACCCGGTCACATGGCCAGCAAGCCACTCCCACAAAGCAGGCCACACCCACAGAAAAGGTTCTAAAAAAAATTGAAACCCACCACTGAAAGGGATGCAACAGAATCCGTAGCCACATATTAAGCCAGCATGGTGTAAGGGCGAGCAAACGTAATTAGATCATGGCTTGAGCAAATCAGTATTATTATTTTTTCTGCTTCGTGAATCCTTAAGCTCCGAATCCTGAAAGAATTTTTAGGAAGCATTCAAAGGTCACTTGCTCCTCGGTAATGCACATGAGACTTAAGAGCAATGATTTAGCTCACAATGGGACGAATAATGTGAGTTTTAATGTACGCTTGGCAGGTCTAATAGAAATCAGTGCCAAAGGATACCAATAAATTATTCACTAGACAACTTGTTTCAAAAGGGAAGAAACCTTTTCGGTTGAGCTTTGGGACTTGTAGCAGACATTAGCTTTGGTGCTAAATAGAGTCCAGATCCAAATAACATGCAAAATGAGGTGAGGTTTTTTTTTCTCTTTTCTTTTTGCTGTCTGCACAATCCATCATCAGATGGCGTAATTCCATCATCGCTCTGGAAACAGGTCCCAGGTCTGAAAGCTGGAACTGCATTAACAGAGGGGTAGAATCAAGATGACGTGAAGTGTTAATACCACTTTATAATGCCTTAGTAAGGCCCAGAGGTGGGTTCCTACCGGTTCGCACCTATTCGGTAGAACCGGTTCGTCAAATCTACCGAACCGGTTAGAAGAGGTTCCACCAGTGGACCCAGAAAGCAGGCCACACCTACAGAAGAGGTTGCAAAATTTTTTGAAACCCACCACTGGTCCTTGGATTTGATTATTCTACACTATCATGCTCATATTTATAAAACTCAGTGCCTCTGTGAAAGGTAAGGATGACCACTGCGTTTGTGGTGCAATCAGAACATTGCGTGTGTTGAAGTTGTTTTAACGCAAACCAAAGACACCTTTTAAAAAACAAGTTTACATCATATTCTTATGCATGCCGGTGCTGTGTGTGAGGTAATTTAAGGGGGTTCTGACAAGTGTCGTCGGCATCTTCATATCCGCTCACATGGGCGGCAAGCCACTCCCATCCGGTCACATGGGCGGCAAGCCACTCCCATCCGGTCACATGCGCAGCAAGCCACTCCCACAAAGAGGCCACACCCACAGAGTAGGTTCGAACAATTTTTGAAACCCACCACTGGTAAGGCCACACTTGGAATACTACGTCCAGTTTGGGTCACCACGATGTAAAAAACATGTGGAGACTCCAGAAAGAGTGCAGAGAAGAGCAACAAAGAGGATTAGCTATTCTCCAAACAGTGACGTGCAGTCAGGGGAGGCAGGGGAGGCACAGCCTCACCACTGTCAATCATGAAAAGGGAAAAAAATGTAAACAGGAAAAGGCGAGTGATGAGGTTAGGCTAGTTAGCTACTGCCACACCGTGAATGACTGCCTGTTTCAAAAAGCCTCTTAAAAAGCGCCCTCTACTATGAGGCAGGAGAACTGCATGCCTCATCTAGTCTGACTTTTTAGGCGCTCGAGCAGAGTTAAGCGAGGGTTAAAAGCCTAAAAAATCCAGAGGAAGTTGAGGCACGCAGTTCACCTGCCTCATAGTAGAGGGCGCATCTTTTAGAGGCTTCAACTCTGCCATTCTGTTTAAAGCTGCAGCGTCGCGCTCACTCTTCCTCCTCTCTTTCTCCATTTCTGATCGCAATAGCAGTTAGACTTATATACCGCTTCATAGGGCTTTCAGCCCTCTCTAAGCGGTTTACAGAGTCAGCATATCGCCCCCACAGTCTGGGTCCTCATTTCACCCACCTCGGAAGGATGGAAGGCTGAGTCAACCTTGAGCCGGTGAGATTAGAACCGCTGAACTGCAGATAACAGTCAGCCGAAGTGGCCTGCAGTACTGCACCCTAACCACTGCGCCACCTCGGCTCTTTTTGATGCCCCCCCACCCCCACCCCAAGCTCCCTCTTTTCCTTCAAATTTCCTTTTTTTCTTTTTTCTTTAAAAATTGCAATGCTCAGGCATTCTCTCCTCTCCTGTGACACCCCACTGATTAAAGCACTTTCTTTCGCCCGCCTGAGCTCGCGGCAGAGCTCAGGCAGGCTGCCGTCAGCTCAGGCGGGCAAAAGAAAGCGCTTTAGTCAGCGGGGTGTCAGGGGAAAGGACTGCCTCGCCAGCCATAAACCTCACCGCACGTCACTGTCTCCAAAGCATCTTCCCCTGGCATCGGACCTGGGTACCTGAGAGACCGCCTCCTGCCGATTACCTCCCATAGACTGATTAGATCTCACAGGTTAGGTCTTCTCTGGATTCCATCTGCCAGCCAATGTCGGCTGGCGACTCCCCGGGGGAGAGCCTTCTCTGTTGCAGCTCCAGCCCTCTGGAACGACCTCCCCATGGAGATCCGGACCCTTACTACCCTCCCAGCCTTCTGCAAAGCCGTTAAGTCCTGGCTGCTCCAGCAGGCCGGGGCGGCTTTCGAAATATCCAGCCCCACGGAAACTGTGACTGTTGTGTATTTTAAAGTATTGTTTTGTTTATTTATCCCCTCCCTTGTTTATTGTAAGCTGCCCGGAGTCCTTCAGGAGTGGGCGGCATACAAGACAAATAAAACTTTAAAAAAAAACACCTTAAACTTAAACTTAAACTGTTGCTTTGTACTCACAGGAAAAAGCCACGCAAGACAAATCTTGATTTTACTATAAGTCAAGGGATCTTGAAGTCCTAGTAGAAAATCACTTAAGAATGGGCCAGCTGTGTGCTGCAGCTGCCAAAAAAGCCAACACAGTTCTAGGCTGTATTAAACGAGCAACAAATATGATTAGGGGACTGGAAGCTAAAACATATGAAGAATAGTTGCAGGGATTAGGTGTACTTACTTTAATGAAAAGAAGGATTAGGGGGTGACATGATAGCAGTCTTCCAATATCTAAGCAGCTGCCAGAAAGAAGAGAAGGGGGCAACCTATTCTCCAAAGCACCGGAAAGCAGGACAAGAAGCAATGGAAGGAAACTAATCAAGGAGAAAACCAACCTAGAAATAAGGAGAAATATTCTGATAGTTTAAAGAGCTAATAAGTGGAATGACTTGCCCTCAAACGTTGTGGGTGCACCAACACTGGAGGTTTTAAAGAAGAGATTGGACAACCATTTCTCTGAAATGGTATAAGGTGTCTTGCTTGAGCAAAGGGATGTGGTGGCTCAGTGGCTAAGACGCTGAGCTTCTCGATCAAAAAGGTCAGCAGTTTGGCGGTTCGAATCCCTCGTGCCGTGTAACGGAGTGAGCTCCCGTTACTTGTCCCAGCTTCTGCCAACCTAGCAGTTCGAAAGCACCTAAAAATGCAAGCAGAAAAATAGGAACTACCTTTGGTGGGAAGGTAACAGCGTTCCGTGCGCCTTCGCTGGCCACATGACCACAGAGACATCTTTGGATAGCGTTGGCTCTTTGGCTTTGAAACGGAGATGAGCACCGCCCCCTAGAGTCGGGAAAGACTAGCACATACATGCGAGGGGGGAACCTTGCTTGAGCAGACTAGAAGACATCCAAGGTCCCTTCCAACTCTGTTATTTTATTATAAATGGGGCTTGAATTTGATACTTGGCAGTGACTGGAATCCTTTCTTAACAGCTTTCCTATTTCTTTCAATAAACTTCCTTATCAGCAATCCTTACAGCTGAATCATGGTGTGCATTGCTGGTCCTTCTGCCTTTTCAGCCAAAGGAAGCCTAACAATACTGCAGGTGGAATTAAGCATTCATTTAAGCCCTTGTAGAGGTGTGATAAATGAAGGTTATTCAGAATTCCCCTGGAGATTTCTCATGAACCAATGCCAAGAAGAAACTCATCAGTGGTGAGGGAGAAAATGGAATCGCTACATTCTCGGTGGCATACTATTAGTTGTTTGTGTTTCCTGACAGATGTGTCCTGGACCAATTTTAGTTTATGGGCACCTGGGCACCTATGAAAGGGATATAAAACCCCAGCATGAAATTCCTCAAAATACTGGATAGGTTACTGTTCTCCAAACCTTCTGAACTCAAAATTGCCATATAAAGTTTCAGGGCTTGGAATAAAATAACCTCTTTGATATTTCAAGTGCTCCTCTATTCGGAAAAATGGAAACACCCCCCCCCCAAAAAAAAAAGGTCCATTCTCCCTTATTTTTCAGTTTAAGACCTCTCAGATAGATGAAATGATTCCGTGGAAAATAACCTAAGCAACTTTAAAGCAGGAGTCTCCACACTTGGCAATTCTAAGACGTGTGGACTTCCACTCCCAGAATTCCCCAGCCAGAAAAAAAAGCTACTTCTGAAACCAGCTTAAATAATATTTATTCTCTCCCCTCCTGAAAAAAAAAATCATTTTTTTTACATAGCTTAAGTGACGGGTAGCAGTCCTACCCCTCTCTTCTACTTCTGAAGAGGCAACAAAATGTGTCAAGTTCCTTGTTCCAAATTTATTCTTCTCTCTCTCATTCTCTCTCATCTCTCATCTCTTCCTACCTACCTACCTACCTACCTACCTACCTACCTACCCATATCTCTCTATTTCTCTATCATCTATTTATATCTACTATCTCTTATCTATCATCTGTCTGTCTGTCTCTATGTATAGAATAGAATAGAACAGAACAGAACAGAACATATGGAAGGGGATATGAATGGAATAGAACAGAACACAACAAATGGAATGGGATATGAATGGTATATGAATGGAATAGAATAGAATAGAACAGAACAGAATATATGGAATAGGATATGAATGGGATATGAATAGAATAGAATAGAATAGAATAGAATAGAATAGAATAGAATAGAATAGAATAGAATAGAACATATGGAATGGGATATGAATGGGATATGAATGGGATATGAATGGGATATGAATACAATAGAATAGAATAGAATAGAATAGATGGAATGGGATATGAATGGAATGGAATAGAATAGAACAGAACAGAATATATGGAATAGGATATGAATGGGATATGAATAGAATAGAATAGAATAGAATAGAATATATGGAATGGGATATGAATGGAATGGAATAGAATAGAATAGAACAGAACAGAATATATGGAATAGGATATGAATAGAATAGAATAGAATAGAACAGAACACAACAAATGGAGTGGGATATGAATGGGATATGAATGGAATGGAATAGAATAGAATAGAACAGAACATATGGAATGGGATATGAATGGGATATGAATAGAATAGAATAGAATAGAACAGAACAGAACAGAATATATGGAATAGGATATGAATGGGATATGAATAGAATAGAATAGAACATATGGAATGGGATATGAATAGAATAGATTAGGATAGAATAGGGTAGAATATATGGAAAAGGATATGAATGGAATGGAATAGAATAACAGAAACAAAACTTGCAGAGTTCACTTTGTTCCAAATTTATTCTTCCATATATAATGGCCATATTATTATTTTTTTTGCAAAATGTGCTTAAGTAAGACAAGGGCCAAGGTGATATGACATAAAAATCCAGTCAGCATTTAGCAGAAAGTGGAACACCTTTTGGATTGTTGGAGGTTAATTATGCTATTCTGGTAATTTAAAGAGAAACAAAGGGATAGCTTTTCTTCCAGCAGCTAGACACAAAGATGAGAGCCTAGAATAGCCCTGCAATTACAAGGCTTCTCTAGGCCCTCCACTGTATTTCCCACTGCAAATATATGAAGGGATGGGGTGACTTGAAGCAGAAAGCAAGTGAAGAATCACTTCTCATTTGGGTAGTTCAATTGGGCCACCAAAAATTATATTTTTTCCACAATTTTTTTTTTGGAATGGTAACTGGCCAGTCTAGATAATACAGAAAGCTCTCCTGTATAATGTAAAAAAGATTGCTGCTTCTAAACAGTTTTGCACTGGATGTAAATTTTATTCTGCTAGACTTCAACCCATTTGAAGCGTTCCAATGGCCTTGTTGCTCTGAGCTGGAAACTAAAATTCCTGCATAGCCTGATTTGATAGGAAAATGAATTCAGTGTGTGCAAAAAAGGGGTGAGGATCAGAAGCTAAACGATAACGCACGATGAACACAAATAACGCATGAATAATAATAACAACAACAATAATAATAACAACGCACGATGGAAAAAAATTCAAACCACAGAGGAAAATTCAGAAGGAAGAAGAAGAGAAGAGAGAAACCAATTAATGACACAAGTCGATAAAGAGTGAAAATAGATGGATAGTTATAGAATACATCTTAATATGGGATTTGTTTTAGTAAAGACTAAAAAATAGAGCTAGAAATTAAAAATTGGGAAAATGTTATTATGCATACTGTTATACGATGCAAGCTATTATAGTTAATATGTACTGGATAAGTAAATGTTAGGAGTCAAGATTGCTATTATGGAGACTTTAAAAAATAAAGAATAAGGGATGATTTATACATAAACACACACACACACACACACACACAGAGGGACGCAGTGGCTCAGTGGCTAAGGTGCTGAGCTTGTCGATCAGAAAAGTAGGCAATTCAGCAGTTCGAATCCCTAACGCCGCGTAACGGAGTGAGCTCCCATTACTTGTCCCAGCTTCTGCCAACCTAGCAGTTCGAAAGCATGTAAAAATGCAAGTAGAAAAATAGGAACCACCTTTGGTGTCTGCAGGTGGCTGTTAAGGCCTATATGGGCATGAAATGTTCTACCACATGTCGGGCAGACATGTGAGGGCACCATTGTTGCAGCATTTACAGCTCCGGCTTTGCGGAGGGCTCGCTTCTCTTGTGCCATGATTGTTTTTCTGCCCTCAGGTGTCTTGACAGCCCTGGTGAATCAGCGTGCGCCATGTTGATCGATCTTGTGCCAGGGTTTCCCAGGAAGTGGTGTCAATTTCCAGGGACTTAAAGCAGGCTTTCAACATGTCTTTGTATCGTTGCCTATAGAAGAGATAAGGTAAAGATAAAGGTTCTACTCGCACATATGTGCTAGTCATTCCTGACTTTAGGGGGCGGTGTTCATATCCATTTCAAAGCCGGAGAGCCAGCGCTGTCCAAAGATGTCCCCGTAGTCACGTGGCCGACATGACTAAACGCTGAAGGCACACGGAACGCTGTTACCTTCCCACCAAAGGTGGTTCCTATTTTTCTACTTGCATTTTTTACATGCTTTCGAACTGCTAGATTGGCAGAAGGTGGGACGAGTAACAGGAGCTCATTCCGTTACCTGGCACTAGGGTTTCGAACCACTGAACTGCCGACCTTTCTGATCGACATGCATCTTAGCCACTGAGCTACCGCGTCGCTTATTCCTTATATCTTAGAAGATACATCTTAGAAGAGATTCTTGATGTCAATTAGGATATAAGAGTATAGAGCCGAAATGGGTTTGAGATTGCAATCCAAGAATGATCTTCAAAATTCTTCAGCAGATCAAGGTTGTCGTTTTGCCTGAAGAATACTGCTAGAAATTATTGCATAACAAATACCATTCTTTGTTTCCCCATGCCGAAAGCTGACATCTGGTGGTTGAGAAAATAATGATTTTTCATGAGGAAAACCTTTTAGACTCCTCAGGAAAAAAAAATGCTTATATAATTTGGACCACACTAGGATAGTCTTCTTCCAAGTACATTGAAGTTCTGGTTTCAAAATGCCATCATGATAATCATCTACTTTCAAGAATATTTGCTGGCCATGCTTGATTTTTAAACTTCTAAGCCAGTATACATTATTGCGGGTGGAAGCTTGTCAAAGAGACGTGCGACCTAGGAAAAAGGAGAAAATTTCAAACTGAGCCATTCATCAGTGAAACAACTTGCCTCCTGGAATTGTGAGTGCTCTATCATTGGAGGTTTTCAAGAATAGACTGGACAACAGGGTTCACCGACAAAAGGGCGCCCGACAAAAGGGCGCCCGACTAAACCGCGGTGACAAAACCGCGAGTTCTAAACCGCGCCGACGAATGAGCGCTGAATTGCGCCGACAACAGCGCGCCGACAGAAGCGCGCTGTAAACCTAAACCTAACCCTAAACCTAACCCTAAACCTAACCCTAAACCTAACCCTTACCTTAACTTAAATCGTGCTTCTGTCGACGCGCTGTTGTCGGCGTGCTGTTGTTGGCGCGTTGATGATGTCGTGGTTTTAGCGACGCGGTTTTGTCGGCGCAGTTTTGTCGTGCGCGCATTTGTCGGGTCACGGGACAACACGGGTGGGATTCAGTCGGTTTGGTCCGGTTCGGATGAACCGGTTGCACCGACGATCAACTGAGAGGGAACAGGTTTGCTCTGACAATCAGGTTGGGCCACCCGTCCTTCCGCTGTACTTACCTATATCCTCTCAGCTGATTAGCGCGGCAGAGCGTATTTCCATGCCTCAGCTGCGTTACTTCCTGAGAAGTAACGTGGAAGGTAAGTTTTGATAAAACTGTGCACATGCCCGCAGTATGCGTCAGGCACGGGTGCGTGAAACACACGATCACTGAACCGCAGTGGGGAAATCTATTTTTTATTTTGCCACCGGTTCTGTGGGCGTGGCTTTGTGGTGGTGGGGTCATGTGACCGGGTGGGCATGGCCAACTTTTTTCCACTTTTTAAAGCATTATTTTCCTGCCGATTCAGGTGAATAGGTAGGGGAAAAAATGCTTTAAAAGGTGAAATAGAGGGTCCGGCAATCGTGTGGCTTACAGCTGATCCGCGTGATCGTCAGAACCATTTTAAAAAAGTTTTTACATCTTTTTTTACTACCGGTTCGGGCGAACCTTAGCCCAATTACCTCCTTGAGACCCATTAGATCTCATAGATTAGGCCTCCTCCAAGTGCCATCTGCCAGCCAGTGCCGGCTGGCCACTACGCGGAGGAGAGCCTTTTCAGTAGCAGCTCCGACCCTTTGGAACGATCTCCCCGTGGAGATTCGTACCCTCACCACCCTCCAGACCTTCCGCACAGCCCTCAAGATCTGGCTATCCCGTCAGGCCTGGGGGTAAAGATGATAATTCGCCCCCACCCGAATGCTGAATGAATGTTGCTTATTTTTTAATTACATGTTATGTTATATGTCATTGTATGTATCCCCTCCCATATAAGTTGTTAGCCGCCCTGAGTCCCCTCAGGGAAAAGGGCGGCCTATAAATAAACTTATTCTATTCTATTCTATTCTATTCTATTCTATTTTTTGCTACTGGTTCTAGCAAACCGGTCAGAACCGGTAGCATTTCACCCCTGCCGAACTGGTTAAACTGGCAGGATCCCACCACTCAGGTGGGTTCCTGCTGGCATTACTACTGGTTCAGCATCCGAAAAATTTTGCTTTTAAAAAAGTCTGTGCATGCACACATTAAAAAAGGAGAAAAGACATTTTTTTCAATGAAGATTGTTCTGCGCATGTGCAGAACAGAAAATGAAGATGGCGCCGTTGAGGACAGAAGCAGTACAGTCACTTGTTCAGCCGAGTTACTACCTAATTGGCGGAACCAGTCCAAACCAGGAAGAACCCAACTCTGCCACCACTGCTGGACAACCATTTGACTGGGATGATTTGTATCTCCTTCCTTGAGCAAGAGGCTGGACTAGAAGACCTCTGAGGTCCCTTTCTCCTATGATTCTATGTTCATTTCCTGATGTTACCACAAGAGAGGCAGGGGGGAGAGACATATTTTGCTGCAGAAAGAATCATGGGCCTTGTTAAATGCTCCTCTGGGTATCTGCCTTTTTTAGATATTTAAATGGGCCAGTCGCTCCTCATTTCTCCTTGCCTCCCACTGATGGGTTGAGAAGGACATAGAATACAGATAACACTTAATCTGCATGAACTTTGGGGCTGGGAAAATAGTTTGCAGATGTCTCACAGCTGTTTGAGATACCTTTGCTTCATTTGAAACCGGCTGTACTGTAAATTGAGTTGTGTAATGTACCTGCCCCAGCCGGTTTTTATTTAGGGGATATCAGTGCAGTCCACATGCATAGAGCCCATATATTATTATTATACGAAGAGGGGTATGCTTTGGGTTTGAAGGGTCTCAGGGGAATGACGGTTAAATTTATGGCAAGGCTGGGTTACAGTGAAAGGCTGGGAGAGAGCGGGGACCAAAGAAATAATAATAATAATAATCTTGCATTGATTTGGAGAGCTCTTTTGAAAGCAAATGATTTAAAAAGAAAAATATCTTTTAGACTATAATAATAATAATGCAATGTTTATAATGACTGCGTCACTTAGTGGCTGAAATTCGGATCCTACTTATGGTTGTAAGGTACAGGAATAATATAATAATGTAATGTTCCATTAGATGTATTTTACCCTCCTTGGGATATACATGATATTCGTGATCAGCAAATGGTTTTTTTTCTAATTTTAAAGATTTAGGGAAGATGTTTGCATCAGATTGTGTTTTTAGAAGGGTTTTGAAGGAAAGAGGCGGAGCCTGCCTGGGGGTGGAGTCAAGAGAAGAATCAGCCTGGCATCGTTACAGTCCCACAAGCAGATCAGACTACAGATATATATATATATATATATATATATATATATATATATATATATATATATATATATATACATATACATATACATATACATATACATATACATCATATACATATACATATACATCATATACATATACATATACATATACATATACATATACATATACATATACATATACATATACATATACATATACATATACATATAGGAGGAGAACCTTGTGGCTTAGTGGTTAACACAACTGCCTAATATGTAATACAGCACAGGTTCTAATCCCAGTAAGGGTATGGCTAGCTAATGAAAGCTAAATAGCTTGAAATAGATCTATACTAGTCTCCCTTTATTTATTTATCAGCACAAATAAAACATACAAACATACATACATACATACATACATACATACATACATACATACATATGTGTGTGTCTGTGCGCGCGCACGTGCATGCATATAATCGCTTCACAGTGCTTTATAGACCTCTCTAAATGGTGTATAGAGTCAGCCTCTTGCAATCTGGGTCCTCATTTTACCCACCTCGGAAAGATGGAAGGCTGAGTCAACCTTGAGCCTGGTGAGGATCGAACCGCTGAACTGCAGGCAGCCGGCAGTTAGCAGAAGCAGCCTGCAGTACTGCACTGTAACCACTGCGCCACCATGGTTTTAGGCCTCTTTCGTGGATGCTTTTATGAAGTAGGATCCATTCTATGACTGCCTTGATCCACCTGCTATCAGTTCTTCTTGCTATGTGGCCAGCCTGTTTCCCCTTCCATTCTTTTACTCTCTTTATGATGTTGTAATGATTAATTTATTATCGATTATCTTTCCTTAATGTGGTTCCCCATTAGATGTTTTGGGACTGCAAGCTTAATTCCTAGCCACAATGATCAGGTTGCTTTTTCCCCCCAAAGGACATAATCCAAACTAGAACTCCAACACTGGAAGTTTTTAAGAAGAGATTGGATAACCATTTGTCTGAAATGGTATGGGGTTTCCTGTCTAAGCAGGGGGTTGGACTAGAAGACCTCCAAGGTTACTTCCAACCTATTCTATCTTATCCTATCCTATCCTGTTGTGGCCCAGCAGGAGCCGTTGCAGCTGCCACCAGACTCCAACAGCGAGGGGCCCTATGAGTCGGCTCTGGAGGATGTGGAGGACTCTGGGCAGGGTTCCGACTCCGAGCAGGGCACAGAGAGGCTGGTTGGCCACCAGGAGGCGCCTGAGCCTTGGACCAGTGGGGAGGAGACAAGGGAGAGTGATCCGGACGCCAGCAGTGAGTTGTTCCTGGATAACCAGCACTGAAGAGCTAATAGGCATCAGGAACAGTTGTGCAAGTACAGGAGGTAATTGCACTCAGCTGGTGGTAATTAGGCTCCTCTCCAGACTACAAAAACGACTGCTTGGGCACAGGCCCCTTTTGCAGAAGTCAACGCAGGAACTAATGTTGGAGAACATGATTGTGAGCTTGGCAGGCTGGATTGCTACCATGGCTTATCTGTGCTGGATTGCTGCCCAAGCTTGTCTGTGCCGGTTTACTGCCAAGGACCTGTCTGTCTGTTAATTAAATGCCATAACTTATCTTTGGCTCGGAGTGTGCTTTGGTGTGGAACGAGGGGGTCAGAACACTATCCTATCCTATCCTATCCCATTTCATTCATATCCCATTCCATCTATCCTATCCTACATCTCTTAAACTTGCCAGTGTAAACCAGATTAGAAAAGACATACTTAAAAGAAAAGTGAGGAAGCATTGAGTATGCCAGATTAAGTCCCCGCCCCCTCTTAGTTTTTGAACAAATGCTAGGGATCTTCCCCATTTAAGTAACTGCCAATAACTGATAACATGTTCCTGAGATTAACTGAATATTCAAAATATTGGAAGGGATGAGAAGGCATTTACGTTATGCCGTTTTACAGTTTTGAGGTTGCACTAATAGCTGTAAACAATAATCACAAGTGAAGCAATTTGATATAAGCTAAACTTAGGGTACAGATGTTGTTGAATTTTTAGTGAGCTGGCAGCGGAATACTTTAGCGTATTGTATCAGTCTATTACAAATCATTTCCTCTTCTTCCAGCTTTCAAACAAACCAAAAACCAAAAAGAGAATCAGAAGACAGAGCCAATACATTCAATCTCAAGATGCTTTAACATAGACCAGTGTTTTTCAACCACTGTGCCGCGGCACACTAGTGTGCCGTGACATAGTGTAAGGTGTGCCGTGGGAGAATTACTTTATATATAGTCAATATAGGCACAGAGTTTAATTTTTTTAACATTTTCTAATGGCGGTGTGCCTCGTGATTTTTTTCATGAAAAAAGTGTGCCTTTGCACAAAAAAGGTTGAAAAACACTGACATAGACCATGTCGAAAGGCTCTGATATTTCAGCTCCCTAACTGAAAACTGCTGTGACTATTTGGCGATAGTATTTTATTTTATTTTTAGGCAAGAAAAAGAATGGGGGGAAAATGGAGAAAAGGGAAAGACATTTATAGAAAGCTCTTTCAAAAATATTACATGATTGAATTGTTCATTTTGAAATCCACTTACTGGGCAAGAAGGGATAGTGGGAAAAAGGAGATTAAACAGCTATTGCAATCCAGATTTCTGAGAAATGCTTCCAGTTGAAATTCTCAGTGATCCATTGCTTGATTCCC